>NC_080430.1:126978852-127282066 GCF_028018845.1 Melospiza georgiana | reverse complement strand
TGCACGGCTTCTCCCGCCTCCCGTCCTTCCAGCGGCAGGGCTGATGCTTCCCATCGCAAAGTTACTGGCCGAGGTGGGAATGAAGTGTTTTCGGAGGGGGCCATTCGCCGCAGGTGCGCTCCCGGGAGCAGCCGCAGGGCAGCGGGATCGGGCCGGGCTCCCCCGGCCGTGCCGCCTGCCCCGGCAGCGCTGCCCGCAGTGCTGGAAGCGTTCAGGGTCGAGCCCCTCCGGACTCAGGTGCGGCCCTGAAACAGCTCCGTGGCTGGCCGGATGGCAGCTCTCTGTCTCCCTTTTCCTTTAACGTACAAAAAATACACTGGAGGAGGCTGTGTGCCACTGTTGCTGAGAGTTCCCTCAAGACGCTTGCTGTTCCCTTTTTAGCTCTCCTCGCATGTCTCCTTATTAACAAACGCAGCAGTCGCAGGCAGCGGCGGCTGGGGCTGAGAGCAGCTCTGCTCCGGCTCCAGCTGAAGCAGAACCTGCTCGGCATTGCCAGGCCACAACCCGCCGCCTCGGCTGTGTCCTCACTTCACTGGCCCCCGAAATGTTCACAGCTAAGAATCACACACAAACTTACTTATTTACTGCTTCAGCAGAAGAAAGAAGAGCCACAAGAGATAAATTAAGAGATGAATAGAAGCGCACATCTGTGAACCAGGCACTGTCATGGAGCAGTCCAGCCAGTATTTTCCAATACTACCGTACTTCCTCGTTTTTTTTTGGTTTTTTGTTTTTTTGGTTTTTTTTTTGGTTTTTTGGTTTTTTTTTGTTTTTTTTGGTTTTTGGTTTTTTTTTTTTTTTGAACCTGTTTCTTTTCATCCAGGTCAGGAGGCAGGAGATACAGTCAGGCTATTACTCCACAAAAATTACTCTCACCAGTCAGAGGATGCCCTGCTATATAAAAGACTGGTGAGGGCACCAGCCAGCCTTCTTCGCATCCTCACAGAAAGATTTTTCCCTTGCCCTCACCATTTCTTTCTTTCTTTCTTTCCTGTATCTCTTCCCCAGTGTTTCCAGAAAATGAAAAGAAATGCTCCCTTTCTTCTTTGCTCTCAACTTCTTTTATGAAGTATAAAAAGAACACTGGCCAAAGTTTAAAAATATATATAACCAGCTATGGTTTCTTACTTGCTTTATATTTTGGCACTGGGCTTGTTTTGGCATTTCATAATTTTCTTCCCCTGCTATGTTTGGCTCCCAGGAGCAGAGCTATACATCTGAGAAGGTTTAAAACAAATAAAAAAGCAAAATAAAGGAAGTCTTAAAAGAAAAAAAAAATTACAAGAAATTGGAACTTTTAGTGTGAAAACTAACCAACTTAACTGTACAAAGTTGCATGTACACATGACAATAAACTCAATCACATTGTCATGATAGTATCACGAACTGTCATGTCGTGAGGTTTCAGGAGTGGGAGATGTATTTCCTTGGATGGTGCACTTCAGTTTTGCATAGCTCTAGGTACTGCATGTATAAATGCAGTTGAATGACTAAGGCTTTTTTCAATGATATTTAAAATGAAAACATATTTGCAAAATCAAGATTTAAATAAAAATCCTATTTTGTTGTTGCCTTTCAGTTTCCATTACTGTTTATATAATATAAGACTGCAAATATGTCTTCCTGAAATAACAACAAAAGTTAAAGGATGGTGTTTCAATAATCCAGAGTTGTACAATAGATCTGATTGTAAATTATTTGTTGACACATATAGAGGATCAGAACATGTACGTTTGGGACAACATATTTTATGTATTATTTGTTCAGTAGATTCCAGGAACTTGGAATATGGTAAATTTGCAAATATGTGTATTCTTCTCAGTTTGTATGTATTGACTGGTTTTTCTTTAAGTGAATTAAAAAGTCATTATGATACACTTGGCAAATGCAAATACTGAAAGGTGCAGGGCTTAGGGGCAGCTTCCAGACCAGCTCTAGAACAGTGCTGAGGGGACCAGAAAATGGAAATTAATTACTTTGTCCTGTAGCTAGCATTGTAAATATTGTGAAAATTAACTGGTTAATTAGAACTTAACCTTAGCTTTACCTATGGAACCACCAAAGTATGCTTTTGTCACTTTTCCCCTTAAGATGAAGTAATCCATTAAGATGAAGTAAGCACTAGAGGGTAAGAGATGCAAGGGGTTTGGCAGGGGTGCGTGTTTGGAATAGGTAACAAGCAAGAAAGAGCTTGGAATAATGCTATTTTCACAGAATCCCAGGAAGTGTTTATTCATCGATGTCTACTTTCTACATTCTGGCCACTCCTGCTGGAAGTTTCCTCCAAGAGCAGTTGAACACTTGATGCTAGACTGAAATGAGGGAAAGTTCATCACATTGCTTGGTTATGAGGAGTGCTCAACAAAGTATACAGTAAAAGAATGCAGTTCGGAAGGAAGAAGGAAAAGTAGGATCGCTTAGATAATTTTGAGAGCAATCCAATACATGCAAATAAGGTATCTGCTGGCATTTTTTACACTTTTTCTTCCGCAGAACAGCAACTGAGTTCCACTGCAACATGATTTAGAGTTATTCTCAAAAGCAGCAAAGAATTCTGGGCAGAAAGTGAATGAACTAACACTTCTACACTCCTGCTTAGCTACCAGCACAGACCTGCTTCCTAAGGTTCCCAAAATATTGAACTATGCAACCAGTGTTTTGTGATTTATACTGGGCTTGCTAGTCTTCAGTCATGCCATGCAATACCAGTATTTCATATCCCTTTCCTGTACCTTTGCAGTACCACTCCCTTCCCCCTTCCACATCCCCAAAGGAGCAGAAATAAATATATTCTGAGATTACCTAATTTCCTATAAGCTCTTTTTCTTGATTTCATTAAACTTCTGCGCCCTCGGCATAGTGCTGCTGCTGTATGTACACATTCCTTAGACAATTTTCTTCCCTTTCTACTGGAGCTGGTATTGGAGAAACACACAGTTGTTTTTTTGTTGTACCACTTTCAGTGCACTTGCACTTTCCTAAAATAAAGAAGCTTCTCTTTGCAGGTAGTAAGCAAATAGTTGGAGTCCAGCACTAAGGTACTGTCTTTGCAAAGATCCATCACTGTGACTCAGCAGCCTGAAAGCCTGAGCTAAAGTTGCAAACAGGTGCAAACAGCTATTAGTGTCTCCTATTGCCCTGGCAGAAGTCAGCAAAAACAATACCAGATGCAAAAATAGCAACAGTAATTATAAAAATAATGATAAAATAATTAGTGGTCCTTTTTTGAGGATACAGCTGCCTGAGCCTGATTTAATGGCTAATTTGTATGTAATCCCTTTGCAACCATTCAGTATAATTATAGGTTTATAAGGTTGTGGTGAGTGTTTTTGTTTGTTTGTTTGTACATGCTGTTTATGTCTACCATGAAAGCAGTAAAGGGGAAATTAGTTGACCAGTAATAACTGCTAAATGAAAGAATTACTTGAAGTTACCTTTTTAAACCATTAAAGAAAGAAAAGTGCACTTCTGAAGCACTAGAGACTTAAATATCATCATTTAAATCCGTTTATGTGTTGGCTTTATTTTGATTAAATTGCTATACCTTAGAAAATATCAAATTGAATTACTTCGCATTTTTAAAGTACACTCCAGTTCATGTGATAAATATGTTACTTTAGAAAGAGCTTTCATTCATCTGTATATCACTGCATGCTATCATTTTTCTTGCTTTTTTTTCTACAGATGTATTGTTAATTTTAACAAAAATCTGTACTTGTTCTCCTTCTGCCTCTTTTACAGTTCTTTAAAGACACTATTTATCTATATAGTGAAGGTAACTCAATTCTTCTTCTACCACCTTTTCATCTGAAATTTCCAAGTGTCTGAGCAGAATGAGGGTTAAAAAGTTCAGTAATAAATGACAGAAGGAATAATAGCAAGGCAGCTCTGTTTAAAAGAGAGCAGATAAAGTACCTGAAGGATACACCCACTATGTAGGGAAATGGAATGAAAAATAGGGAAGACTTTCAAGGAGCCCTTTTTACCTGCTTTTGTCAGATGAGAGAGCTTTCCGAGAGGGAGGAGTTTTTAGCTGCTGAATGCTTTGTTCTGTGTAAAGTTCAATCTTTCAGCCCATGTATACTATGGTTTTTGAAACAATCCTGATCTGAGGACAGAGCAAAGAACAAGCTTTGTGTCCCTAAGCTACTATTTTCACATGCTATTTTATATAGATAAATTAAAAGAGACATCTGCATTAAAAGTCACAGAGAATCTCATGTATCCCAAACATCTTTCCTAATTTCAAGATTATTGCCTTTTGCTCTTTTAATGTGTGCTTTTCCTAAAAGGGTTAATTAAAAAGTAAAACTTATAATAATTACGTGTTTATTTGTAAGTGTTGCAATAAGTAAGACTGGGAACACTGTGAGATAAGGCAGCTTAAGACCAAATTCACTGGTTTGCACCATCTGCTCTTGTTCATTCCTTGTCTGTATGACGCTTTCAATTTATCCATTGAAAGAATTTAAAACATAATTTTGGGGTGGGGGGCTTGTGGCTTTGTTTTTAGTTTGTTTCTTTTTTTTATCATGTGAGTATTGTTTGTTTGTGTGGTTTTTTGTCTGTTTTAAATATGTTGTATCAGCCAGAATTAAATAACAGCTGATGGTTGGCGCTTATGGTTGAACGTGATGGCACTGAAAACTGAGAGCACATTTATAGGGTTAATCAGACACAACACTGGAAAATGTGCCCTTGCCTGAACAACTAGTGACTCAAGAAAAATAGAATATGTGGTACAGAAGATTGAAAAGTGAAATAAAAAAAGAATGTCACAAATTTCTGGCACTTTGAGAAATGGATTTGGAGACATTTTTAAAAATTGATCTAAACTGAGAAACCTGTCTTCGGTAGACGCAGTGGCAGAGAGGAGCTTTGTCTTGTCTGAATCAGATCTCGTGTTCAAACTGGGCACATAAAATGAACAAACAGGTATTAATATTTTAAAGTTTAGTTTAAGTGATTCAGCAACCATAAGGTACTTTTGTGTGAGTCAGAACTCATTTTACCGCTCAAGCATTCACCTCCCTAAACTTAAGAAGAATCCTTGGCCTTCTTGTCTTCAGCTGCTTCAGTTTTCAGAGATGTGAATGCAACATGAGCTACACACAATGTCCTTCTTTTACTACAGGGCGTTGTTTTGCATTCTGTGTGTGCTGCATGAGGCAAGGATAGATGTACAAATAAGTATATGAGTATACACCTGGGCTTTATCATAATGGTTGTTCACTAAGAGGTGAAATAAGGTTGCACACACAATTTTAATTCAGGATTTTCCCAAAGAAAAGAAATTGTGGTTGGCATTCAGCTGTTCATAAACAATTTTTTGCATGCAGGAAATGCACATATATCCATATGTGCCTACAGGTACACCTGCATCACGTGTCCTATTTTTTTTTCTTTTTGACCCTGCATTCTACTTATGAACAAGAGCTAATTTTAGCTAGTTAACAAGGTCTGACATGGTTGCAGTCTGTAGCAGTATGGCTGGAGGCTAGAGGATTTTTGTATATGTTGTTTTATTCATGTGTTGTCCTGGAGAGGATTGGAAACATTATGTAAGAGTGTTAAGCATTCAGTGTCAGGCTCTAGGCAAAATACAGGTAAAAAAATAAAAAAACAAACCTCCTTTAAAATAAAATTATATACATTTTAACAACTCCTTTTTTTATGGAAAGACAATTTGCAATAAAGCGTGTCTGACTCTAACCTCTGCCATCCCATCTGCCCTTCATAAATGCAGAGAATTTCTAGACAAGGGAAGACTTACTCTATAATTACATCAGGTAACTTGGGGCCAGTCATTTTGAAAAAAATACATTGGCATTCTGAATAGCATTTATTACTTTGTCTTCTCCTATTTTTATCTTTACATGAGCTTTTTTTTCACAATCACAATTTATTTTCTGCATCTCCTACTTGCCAAGTTTTATATTCTAAGACAGCATTCCATTGCTCTCCTTTGAGGTAAATCACCTTGTGAGACCATCTAGACAGGTTTCCCTTCTTTTACCTTTCTTAGGGTAAATGCACTAAGATTCTTGGGGTTTTCTGTTTGGTTCTCTCAAATAGCTAAATCTCTCCACTGCTGCAGCTCTCTGAGCACCTTGCATTGTAAATGACTCAGGCAGCACACTCCCTTCCCTCTAGCAAACAGGGAGAAAGCCTGGAGAGCTGTTCTTGGGAATGATCCTCCTTCTGGTTTACATCGCAAATTACTTCCATTACAGGATAACGCCCAAAGGCACAATCCTGCCCGAAATACAGTCATCATGAAAGAGAAAAATGCAATTGCTCTTAACAGAAATTATATAACTAGAACCATTTACAATTCTAAAGCTAAATGTCATTGAATTGTAGGATTCCAAATTTTAAGCTTTTTAAAATCTTTTTTTTTTGGCAGTTGCCAGTAACTCCCATTTGTTGTGTTGGATGCGAATTGAGTATTTTAAAAGAAATGGAGACAAGATGCACAAAGTCACCCAAATAAATTCTATTATTTTCTTTGAGATTGAAGCAGCAGTTTAAGCATGAATGAATCTTGGAAAAAATCAAGATTCTTAAATTTGACAGCTTTGAATGGGTAATTGCTGCAAAGACCATGGATACTCAATTCAATCTATATTCTGCTTGCCAACTATTGCCCAAACACCATCTCCCTCAAAAGAATGAAGTCTGCAAATTTTCAGTGTGTGTTCCAGTTAAAAATTTTTAAAAAATAGAAAACAAATCACAAATTGTCCATGAAAACACGGTTTATGTAAGAACTTAGTACAATCTGATCTTCAGAAACTCCAAGCAATCACAAAAATTGTTACAAGTTCACAACTCCTCTGACAGTCAAGCCCATGCTGTTCAAGAGCATTTACAATTTAGGTATCAAGAAACCTACTGCTTTTCTGTGAAAATACACCTTTCTCTGAAAGAGGGACAAGTTTGTGCTCACTTTTTAATGGGTAAATTTAGAAAGAAGCACTTCATTGATGATTGTATTTGAGTATGCTTTGACTTATGCAGTGTTTCCATGCCAGACAACAAAATTTATATGCAAGCTATACGATAACTGTTAAAAAAGCCATCCTAGAGTAGCTCTCACTAGTCTTAAGACTTTGCTTTTCCCCACCAACCCAGTAACTTTAGTATCTATTATTTTTTTTTTCCCACTATTTAAACCATTTCCCCAGTTTTCCACGTCAAATGAAAACATTTTCAACTGTATAAGCTTAAAGTAAACTCCAGAAATATGTTAAGTATAATGCCTAATCACACCAAAGAAGTAATAACAAAATAAGAGAATCAAGTATTCAAGTGAATGCTGCCTTCTAGTACATTTTGAAGGCCGTATTTTCCTAATTTATTTGGCAAATGTCTTGCAACTTAATTGGAAAATTTTAGATAATTTTCATTTATTTTAGAACACAAAACAGAACATGATTACAATGGGAGTAACGCCACAGGCTATTTCTAAAGGAGATACCATTTTTCACTCGTTTAGGAAAAATCCCTCCTTCTGCAACTTTTGCAACTTCAGCATGGAAGATTTTTTTCTTAGTAGTAGCCTTGCTCAAGTACAGAGGAATGGCTATCAGAAAACTTTGGATTTTGTCATTAGGAGAACTTTGTCTTCATTTCTGAAAGGTACACATGAGAAATACAACTACAAGCACCAAGGCGGCCTTGGATAAAAGTTATTGATAAACATATTTCTAGAGGTTTTTAAGAGGAACAATTATCAATTTCTCAAGATAGAATTTTAGGTATTTACAGGAATGCTAGCTCTTAGCCAACACCTAGAAAGTAGCAGTGCAATTGGTAGGAACGAAAATTTAGCACTGCCAGGATGAGCTTTGAATCAGCATCAAGAAAATGGTAATTAGGTGATATTAGCAATATCAAGAGAAGGTAAAAGTAAATAAGTAGCCCAGTAATACTTTCTTCTAAGGCTTCTCAAACTTGCCAAATATTTTTTCCCTTCTGTATTCCACAACATGACTGCAAGTTGGAATGAAGTGCATTTCTATTCATGTATTCCTCTCATCTACAGCCTATCTTACTTAACCGTTCAAAAAGGAAGGATATACTCTTGGTTATAGTGATGCTGATAGAGAGTTGCATTACGGCTCAGAAAGAATAATATAAACCCAGGAGAAACCAGTGGGTTTTGGTGACCGTTTTTATGATTGAGAATGAGAGGGAGGAGAGAAGGAAGAAATAACGAAAAAATGAACCAATATTATTGGTAATGTTAGCAATCTGTTGGAAATACTAATTGTTGATGGTTTCTAGAATAATAATTAGAATATACCCATTCGTAGCTATAATTTGTGATAATAAGTAAGTAAATCTCTGACCAATAAATGTGATGTTCATTTATCACAACAAAATAATGTTTTCATTCTCTTTCGAAATGTAATCATCTGCACGTAAAAACATGTTCGGTGATTGATATCTGATATTAAAATATTTCAATAATAAAAATCCTAAATCAATATGAAAAGCAGTCAAACTTTTAATATAAGCAGGACATACATCTTTACATGTCCATTTTCTTTTTATAATGTACATGCACATAATACACACAGAGAAGCATAACATACCATTCAAATAATTTAAGTCTGTAGGAAACCATAGTTCTTAAAAATAACAGGAGTCTCTATATTGCAAGCATTCATTTAAGTGATCTCTTTTTGCAAGTAAAGTATTGATTTGAAGTGAATACTTTTGTGAGTAAACATTACTTATATTATTAAAAATTTGCAGGAAAGGTTTTCAGCTCAGTGGAGATCCCTTTTGGCTCCCTACTGCTGCAAGCTCTGTGAGGAATTCTTACAATGTGGACTGTTATTAGCCTTTTAAATCTGAAAACACTCCTGTAGCTTCCTCAATAGGTAAGAAAAGGTCTCTGCTTTAAGAAAAGTTTGACTTTTCAGGGGGAATAGTAATGGGTAGATGGATAAAGAAATGAACAAAGGCTTTATTGTGGGACATTTAGCTTATTTGTCCCTTTTTAATTCAGTTTTGTTTCTTTGAGTGTGAGACTGGGAGTTAAACATTTAGGCTACCAGGCATTCATTCCCTTCTGACTGCAGCCTAGACAGGGTAACCCACTCTACCCTCACGGATATTTATCTGTGAATCCCCATCTTTCTCCTGCTAGAGGTTCCTCATCTTCCCTGGATATGCAGTTGACCAGGTTTTGTCAAAATGATTCAATTTTTTTTTTTTTAATCCACAAATGTTTATGCAGGTAAGGAACACTAAATGTGATTTAGGCATGGCATTATGCTGGGAAAGATGGAGTCATGGTATCAACTGGAAAGGTTTAGTGGTGACAAGTAATCGTCTTGTAAATGGCAGACTTTTCATTGCGTAGCTAGATCAGAATTTAAGTTCACATTGTTTAAAAAAAAAAGGAAAGAGCCCAAACCATATTGGTAGATATTGACTCAAAAAATTCTAATGAAATTTGGAGAAGGTTGAGGAAGAGGTTTGAATTTGGATAATAAGACAGCAAATAACCTGCAGAGTGGTTCAGAAGATAAGTAAAGTGTATTTTATTCACATATCTTTAAATATTTTTGAGAGAGAGAGAGGAAATATGCCAGGTAGTAGAAGTTAGGGAGAAGCTGTAGGAGATATAGATGAAATCTGTAAAAATTGGAGGAAAAGGGATAAAGAATTAAAGCCAACAGGAAGTCATGAATGCAAATATGGAAGAAGCACTTGAGAAAGTAAAAAGAGTAAAAAAAGTTAGTGTTGGATTTGATATTGCTTGAAGTAGGAGAAGAGAAATATTTTAGGCCACAGGCATTTATAGCAAAGAGAGTGTAGAAATGAATTTTTGAATTCAAAATTGCAGAAACGTAAAAAGAGTTAGTAATCACAGAAACTAGTTGAAAGTTTGAAGATAAGCAGGGATGTGCTGGATATTGACCTGATAATAAAAATGAAGTATGCCTTACAGAACTAATATTCCTCTTGATAATTTCCCAGAGATATCCTGTTGGCATTTTTGGAAAGTTAGAGTAGAAAGTTGTGGGTTATGAGGTATTCATCATGGTTTATTGAGATTTTATATGGTCTCAGAGTCGGCTCATAGTGCTTTATGGACATGGTCAAGAGACAGGACAGTTGGCTGAATGAAAAGGAGTAAGGAACACAAGTTACCTCAGTAAGATCTGTGTTGTGTAGCTATGTCATTGAATGGGCAAATGGAAGAGTAAAAGGAATTTCATTTTATTTGATTTTTGAATTGGTAACTCCTTACCATGGCAGCTGAATCCCTTAAAATATTTAGATTTGCTTTTGTAATCTGTTCAAAGACTAAAGCTCTCTATTGTCTCCCTTTTTCCAAAGAGAAGGAACAATCATAAAGTATGTCTCAGGAGTATCTCTAATTCCCAGAGTCTGAGCCTGCATAAATGAGAGTAAAAAGCTTTCTTCAGTTTCACAGAATCCCCTCTGAATCAGTTGGCTGAATACAAAATAAGTATGCATGGAGAAAGGAACACTCTTTAACTGTCTTTTCAGCAAGGCTTGGGTTCTGGCTCACGCATCTGTTGACTTCACAAGTAATTTTAGCTATTTATGCATAGATGAATACATCTTTGTAGAGAAACAGAATTTTACAGTGCATGCGTTTGTGGCGCATGTCCTGTATGTGTGAACAAATTCAGTAACTTTTTGTTGTTACTGTGTAGCTCTTTATGATTGTGTACTGTAATTAGTGCTGTTTAAATCTTTATTGCACAAAGAAGCATGCAACAAATTTCTGTAACCTCTCAGTGCATTGTAAGAAGTGTTAGAGGGACTGGAAGATTGTTAGATCATTGGAACAGAATGAACACAGCATGGACTTGATGTTCAGGTGCTTCTTTCTGTTTCCACACACAAAATTTCCTTACTCAAACAAGACATAATCTCTTCTGTAAGAGACATAAACTTTGATTGCAACAAATGCATGTAAGACATCTGCAAGATGCAAGACATGCAAGACATCATATCTTCAGTGTCTTCTACTTAGACTAGCACAGATTTGTCACAATGGAAATACTTTCCTGTTTGGGTTTTTCCTTAGTGGAGTGGAATCACATGTGGTAATATACACTAACAGAAAACAGTGGGTATATAGCCCAGGAAAATGTTTACTTCCTCAGGGATAATCAAGGGACCTTGGGACTAGTAGCTTTTGTGTTTGTAAATAGAACTCTTCAATATCTACATATGAGATCTGTAGATAATATGGTGATTTTTCTCATGGATAGGAACACTATTTTCTAATTTTGAAATATTGAAAGTACTTCTGCTATACACTCTTTATCTGTAAATGGATCCTCTGAAACAGGTATTAATACAATAATACCCTAATGTTCCTTGTTTTGTCATGAACACGGTCTAGGGACTTTCAAGGATTATAGAAAATATAGCCTCTAGTTAAGATTGTGCATAGATAAATAAACTATGCACAGAACTTGAAGACACTAAATATATACAGAAACTATAAATATTATGCCCTAAAGCATTTTCTGCACTGCCAGTGAACTAGTTTCTCTTTATGGGAAATTGTGTTAGAGTGAGCTGGAGACAAAGGGAGTTTGAGAGAAGCCAGCACAAATCCCATATCTTCCCTCCAGAAAGAGGATATGAGAAAAAAACCAGCACTCTACTATGTATTCCCCTTCCTTGAAAAGCAGAGGAAATAAAAGGTTATGAACGCTTGGCTGCCTGAGAAACCCCACCACGACACTTTGTTTTCACAAGAAAAGGTAAAACTGCATGTGCAATATAGTCAGCATCTTTAAAGACAGATGTCCTTGAAATTCTTGTGCTTATTAATGGGAAGGCACACCCTGGTAAACCTTGTACATCTGCAAGGGTGTATAAAGGGAATACATTCTTCAACCAGGCTTGCAATTCTTACTGAAATCTTGCTAGGGCTTTTGTTTTTTTTTTTGGTTGGTTAGTTGGATGGTTTTTTGTAGACCTGTGTAGTTCATCTATTGTGTATAGAACTACAGAAAAGTTGGGTTTTTTCTGACTTTTGATCAGTTGTAGGGGTGCTGTCTGCCTTTGGGAGCCCTGCCTGCATGTACTAATGTTACAGGCTTGCTTTTATGTGAACTTGTTCAGCTGAGCCAACATAATGACAGTTTCTACAGAAGGGAAAAGAGGAAGGTGTCACATCTGACTCCTCACTCAGCCAAAGGTGCTGTCAAAGCTGGGAATTTAGTCCTGGAGATTATTGCTGAAACTCAAATCTCTAGGGTCAGGATTTGTGCTTCATGAAAGTCAAGTTATGTAATGATTTGAACAATCAGAGGTCGAAACCAAAAATTTCAGACATCATCTGAGCACAGCTTTTAATAATGTCAGTCATTTTTATAAATGCACAATAATATATACAGAGCATGACTGAATGGGTATATTTTCCTGATGATAACATCTGGCAAGTCAGTTAAAAACATTAGACTAGTATATAAAACTTTTGAATTATGTTATTCATGAGGCAACAGCCTAGGCTCTATGTGCAGAATACGCTTGTGAGAAGAAGGCATGATCAAAGACAACTTAGATATGTATAGATCAATGCTTAAATTCCGGACCATAGTGAACAGTCTCTGAGAAACTGAGCACTGTTGAGGAAAACAAATGAGTTCAAGATTATTTATGTACATTCAAGTTTCTAAAAGTTTTAATGAAAGATGGGTTTTTTTAGATTCCTTTATCCTTTGAATTTGATTAGGAGGTTTAATGCGCATTTTTTTCTTCTTTTTGGAAAAGAAGAAACAGCTTGTTCTCTTTGATTGTCAAACTTTTTAAGATGGAATGTTGAAATTGGATAGTTTCTCTAAATGTGTTTATCAGGTCTTTACAGATGCTTTTTTCAGGCAGCTTGGAGTTTGAAAATAAAACTGGATGTTTGAAAGTGTCATTAAACCTCTGCTTCTCATGGGATGGTTTCAGATAGCTGGAATTTTATTGCTGAAATTTTGTTGTTGCATCCTAAATCACTGATGAATGACATATGGACTCAACCATCTGAAAATTAATATCTTGAAAAATAAAATTTCATGAAAACACTAGACTTTGCAAATAAATAATTTGAATTGCTTTTCAGTGCATTTACTTTTATGAAACTTTACAACTATTTATCAGGTCTTAAATCCATGAAATAAAGATTTATTTTCTTTATTTTTATTCCATACAGTCTCTTGCTACTTTATACCGGTTTTTTAATTCCCCTTATTTTAGCCATCTGTATGAGATAGTGACTCATCCATAAAACTGATCTATGAGTACAAACTTTGTCTTTGGTTTTATCTCAGAATTATAGAATGATTTGGGTTGGAAGGGGTCTTAAAGATCATCTACTGCCAAATTTTGTTCCATGTACACAGGCACCGAACACTAGACCAGGTTGCCCAAAGCCCCATCCAATCTGGCCTTGGACACTTCCAGAAAGGAGACATCCACAATTTCTCTAGACAATCTGTTCAGGGCCTTACCACTTTCACAGTAAATTTTTATTTTCTAATATCTAATCTAAACCTACTCTCTTTCATTCCCCCTTGTCCTTTAAAACATGCCCTTTTAAAAAGCCATTTTTCCAGCTTTCTTGTTGGCTCCCTTCACATAATGAGAGGTTGCAATAAGGTCTCCCTAGAGTCCTCTCTTCTCCAGAATCTTCAATCCCAACTCTCTCAGTCTCTCCTTATATGAGAGGTGCTCCATCTCTCCAATCATCTCCATGGCTCACCTCTGGACCTGCTCCAGCAGATCCATGTCTTTCCTGTGCTGGGGACTCCAGAGCTGGACAGAATACTCCAGGTGAGGTCTCATGACGATAAAATCCTCCTACAAAACATGATCTTGAATATTTTCTTTATACTGCATTTTGATAAATAGTACAGAGACATATTTCCATGAAAATTGAAATTGTATTTGGTCTTGGGTAAATCTGTGTGGTTTCATTAAAAAAATTTTTTTTTCTAGTGTTATACTGAACTTATAAATCTATGAAAATTATTTACTGTGTTCTATAACTGAGTTGACTTTTGCCACTGGCACACTATATACAATCGAACAGGACGGGACATCCGGACCAGTGACATGAGCTTTTTCTTCAGCACGTCAGTCTCAGCACATTGTTAGGACAATGGAGACAGGATGTTAACAGCTCGCTGATCCACAGGGAATGCCAAGAAGGTATGGCATTACAGCACAGCATAAAACCATCTCAGCTTAGATTTCAGCCAATCACACACAAAGCAACACATATTGACAAGCATTCTATCCAATCATATGAAACACACGTAATGGTAGGTAAAACAAAGACTGGTTCATAAGAACAAAAAACAGAGATCTATTCATACTAACCTTCTAAAGATATACATTAAATAACCTTGTTGCCATCCATAAGCCAGTTCTACAGAGGTCTATTTTGTTATTTGTCACATATGCTCTACTGCTTAGAAAACTTTTCTTCTGTATTTGCAATGCTAACAAAACTTCTGCCTGAGGCCTACTCTTTTTAACCATTTCCTCAAAATCCTCTAACTTTATGAATCCCAGCAATTTTTACAAATTATTAGTTTCTAACACAAACCTATTTCTTACATCTCATCATTGATAGCATCATTTTTTTATTCAAGAGGGGAAATTTTAGGAGAGAAGGAGATGAACCATGAGGTTTCTATTGTATGGAAAACATTTCCTTTGTTTTCCATTCCTTTTTTTAAAATGTGATGCTGATGAGTCTCATTAAAGCTACACCCATATATTTTAAAATCTTATATATTAAAATTCCCACATGCATGGTTATGTGTTTGAATAGGATTTTAGGATTTAGTTCACAAAGTGCTATTTCTTTTAATAACTCATTTCAGTCTTCTACTAAAGATCTGAATCACAATAGAGTAAGTCTAACTTGAGTGAGGAAGATTTATTGCATCACCTCATTATCTTATTATAATGGTACCTCTTGTTTGTTAATGTAAGTTAATGGTAACATTAATGGTATGTTACTGTCTATAAAATCACACAGATGGTGATCAAAAACAGTTAAGGTTTTTGTCTTTAGCTGTTGGAGTCAGATTTAGGTTCTTTGTAACTACTGTGATAGATTGTCTGGTTCATCAATACTCAAACACTAGAGAAGTGAAAGAGAATAAATTAAAACAGAACAAGTTGCTGGAACATTAAAAAAAGAACTTGGAGAGCATTCTTTAGAAGTGGGGTCTTTTTAAAACTGGAAATTAAAACACAAGTGCTCACATTGCTGATGGCAAGACAGGATTTGAAAGAGCCCTCTTAAGTATTTTCATAGAACAAAGTATCTTTAAATAGCTGTCATTAAAAATCTCTATTTATTTCACATTATTTTTGCATGGAATCGTTCTTAACATAAATTGATTTCCAAAAACAATATTTTTCAAATGCTCTGGCTTAGAAGAGACTGCAAATAACATGTTTGAGAGGAATGAGTTCTGAATTTTTGAAAAAAAACTATAGATGAGATGATGATGATGATGATGATAATTATAGCAGATTCTTTAAAAAAGAGAAACAAATATATATGGTGCTCTTGTTGATGTGAATTTGGCAGTGTTTCCGTAAAGTCAATGATACATCTAGAAAGGAAAGACCAATCATAAAAATATGTAATTAAAATGAAAATTCTTTTGGACAGGAATAACTTATTGAATAATACTTGAACAACTTTTTCTCTTTTACACTCACTCATTCTCTTGGGAATAAGTCCATAGTTTTTACTTTCCAGCTAGCCAGTCCCTGCCAAATCCCTGTAGCAGAGTGCAATGTTCATACTTTTCTGAAAGAGACTTGATTGCCTTATTCCTGACAGATCTTGACACATTCCTGCTTGGACTTCTAAATATAAATAGATTCTGACAGTTAAAAGTGGGAGAGAAAATAAGATTTTAGAAGGTAGTTTTTAAGCAAATACAGCAGAAATAAAGTTTATTCACGTGATGGGTACCATATAAAGATGCAATCTTCACCTTCGTATTTTACTCCATGTTGAATCCTGACAATAACAGAGCACACAGCAGTAATGCAACCAGTCAAAAATATTTGTGATCATCACTCATTTTGAAGGGACAAGGTGAAACTGTTTTGAATTATTGAGAATGGAAGAATGATCAAATACAGCTTTTCTAAAGAACTCCTATAATTTTTGTTCTGCTTTCAGAATCAGAGTCTCATTTCATTTCATCATGAATACTTTGCATTTATAAAGTTCCTACCACTAAAGTATGTTAAGCCATGAAAATATCAAGTAGATTAAAACTGTGAAAGACTCAGGCAAATCAAAGAGTTTAAGTATCATGATTCATACACCCAAACTCAGGAGATTGTCTCTCAGGGAATTACATTATACAGCTACTGAATTATTATGGAATTTCTCTTTATTTCTGAACATCACCTGTGTGTCCTGGGGATGTTTGAAGCCATAGAGGATTAGATAAAAACATCAGGTGACTTTACAGTTGCTATAGACACTGTACTTGTCTGCCAGGTTTTAGGAGGTCTCTGTCTTCTGCCTTCCCCAGCTCTGTGGCACAAGTCCTCTGACAATTCACTGCTCAGTGCCCCATGCCAACACAATTTTCACAACTGCACCTCTGCCCACCACAGAGTCAGACACAGCTGAGACCTTATGGCCTAATTCCTCTCTATGGGATGAATGGAGGAGGTTCAGTGGGCTGTGTGGGGAATAGAAAATAATTCTGGTTTTGGGCTTCAGTTTTGACCAGGAGGTGAATGACCTTCTAGACAGACTGAAGACTAGCACTGAAGAAAGATAAAAAGATTTCCATGTTCAGTTCAGATTTCCATTCAGAGGAACATAATACAATATGGAGATATTTTATGATATTTTACTATTGCATATCAGCATCTTGAAAGATTCAAACAAAAAAATCTAGTACTGCTAACAATAAAAATGTTTATTAATCCCTGTAGTTCTTCATTTGGCCTTGAAAACAAACTGTGGGAATATTTATGGCATTGATTACTAAAACAAAATCATCTCAGCTACTGACTAGAGTTTCACCTTGCTCATTGTAGAACAAGGGTACTCAGTGACCTCTGAACAGCAACATCTTCAGTGCAGCTACAAGTCAGTGCAATATTATTCTTTTTTATTTATTCAGTCCCATAAATAGAATACAGAATGTAGAAAAATAAGGAATTTAAATGAAATTAAGAAATTGAATATATCTTTACCTTCCTAACACTATTTTTTTCCCGGCAAACTTTCCAATATCTCTTAAATTAATTTGATTAAAAAATCGAGTCAGAGTGAGTAACTGCATAAAAATTTTAGAGCAAAGTTAAACCTTTAGTGCAACTATTTTATACAAACAGCAATTGCAGATGTAAAATAAACACTGAAATTAATTTGACATAAAAAAATCCATGTTAAACCGGGATTGGTATATAATCAGGAAATATGAGAGAAAAAACACTGAAAATTAATTTCAACATGCCTAATGAAGCAAAGAGGCTTAGAAGAAATTTCCCCCAACTCACTCACAAAGGACAAAGAAAACAATTGTTCTTTCCAGGTATGTCAGCTGGTTTTTGTTAATTATCTTGCTCTACAAATGCATGGATTAACAGTTGTATTTTTCTAAAGTTCTGACAGATTTCATCATATTTGGTGAGATCCTCCTCTGTGTATAAAGCTGGAATAATCTCTCCACATACATTCCTTCCTCACATTCCTTATAACTTTGTTTCCCTTATTTTTTTGGGTCCCAATTTGAACTCTGGGAAGGGAATTAACAGTGTGACTGAAAGAGCATCCTTACGTGCTGCAGTTCCTACCATAGGATTTGCGGTTTATTTATTGCATGTTGTGAGGAGAACATAGGGAGATGCTGGAATACTACAAAAAGCTGTCCTGAAAAACCAAATTTAATTTGAGGCATTACATTAAAGTGAAATTAAAAATTATTTGATTAGGGAAAATTGTTCTCAGAAATCTCTTGCCTACATTCAGCAGAGCTCCAATGGCAGAATACTTTTCTTCTATAATTAATTTCATCTCTCTGGGTATTCTGTGACAGGTATACTCAGCCTTTCCCACCAGAAACATATTTCCTTGTATATAGAAAGCATTTCAGAATGAATGGAAAAGAAGAAATTCTTGAATCTAGACATTTCAGAATGCTTGATCAGGGTCTAGCAGGAATAGACATCATCATGTTAAGAAATCATTCTATACAAAAGATGAGGAAATTTCAGTTGAGTTCACAGTTTGTAATCAAACTGGGAAATGCAGGTCACCATTCTTAGAATCAGTTTCTGCTAAAATGGTAAAGTATATACACAGCTCATTCTGGCTGAAATGTTAACATTTAGGAGGTAATTTGTATTTATACATATATATACACATATGTATAATACATATAATATTTACAATTTTTTTTCTTCAAGCCTACGTTAATGAATTATTAATTTCATTAGTACCATAAAAACACTTCAGACGAAGTGTAGACCAAAATACATTTCTTTCTGTGACTTTCCATATGAGCCTTTGCTACTTTTTTGTACATGAGTGTTGCATATTGGTAAAAACCTTATAAAAGCAAGGCCTTATAAAATTGTGGCTTAGGCCTGTTACTTTGGCTAAGTGCTGCTAGCAGCGAGCTTGTTAAGTTTCCATGAGAAAGAATTATGAGAATGAAAATCAGTTTGCATAACAATCTATTCTTATGAAAAAAATAGGTTGCACTTGCAAAAATAAGAAATCTACCCCATGAGAATCAGTAAAGAAAAATATGTAAACTATCCAAAAAAAGAGGTTTAATAAACATACACACAAGACATTTACCAACAAGTAAACTGAGTTTCAGTGTATTATTAACCAATTAGATTTAACACAATAGCTTCTAATATTCCTATAAAAATATAAGCTATGCTATAAAATTTCAGATTTCTGCAAAAAGAAACAAAAGTCCCATCTATTTATATTGCAACAGGTGAGTTGCATGGTGATATTGACAAATTTAAAAACAGTATTATTTTGAAGAAAATTTTATATAAATAAAATTTTATATAAATACAATTTTATATACCAGTCTATATTGCTTTTTGGATAAAAATTGATGAAGACAATAACAAGTGGAGTACAGAGTTCTGAATTAACTTTGATAAAAAATAAGCCTAGAACATCAAAGCATTAAATGTTTGCTCCTGTATTTTCAGGTTGAAAATGCAACTTCACAAAGTCTTTGATGCCATGATTTCCCATTTCACTCATCTGACATAATTATTTTTTTCTTTTTTCAATTACAGTTTGTTATTCTGAAATTTTCTTGTTACCCTTAATTCCTACAGTTGAATTTAAGTATAAAAATGTTAGAATTACCATCCTGCAACAGATCAAAAGCCTATCTAGAGTTGTATTATTTCTGAAAGTTGTCAAAAGCAAGTATAAAGGTGAGAGTTCAGAACATAAGACCTGGACAAGAATATATGATACTTTCACTGATGGCAACCTTCTAACATCCAAGTACTTTCATCTCAAGAACTACCAGAATTAAATATACTTTTTGTCGCTTTGTTAGCCCTCATACATAATAAATTCTGGCCTTGCCTTGAGCTTATATAATGTTTAACATCCTTTCATAAAGCATTTCATATCTCAGCTACATTTTGCACACAGAACCACATCCTCATGTTTGTTTTAAATTTACTCAGCATTCTAATAGTGTTGTCCAGTCTCCCTTGTAAAAGAGTCTTCAGATACCAGAAGGTGCTTGGGATTTCTGCCTCAAAAAGAATTGCCTCAAAATGTTACATTTCAAATGAAACTGGTGTTGGCTGGGGTGCCAATAAGTACCACGGGAGTTTGCAGTTTGTTTAAACCTGCACGTCACAAATGCGTTTGTTCATTTTCCCTACGTACAGGGAGATGTTTGGTAGTTGTTATTTTGGCTACATTAACAACCTGACAACATCCCAAGAATTCCATGAGTAGTTGAATTCACTCTGGCATTTTTACCTGTAAATTTATTCTTATTTGCTCCTCCCTTCATACAAAGCTATGTGTGTACATTGGAGTGCTCCACTGGTGAAGTCTCTAGGTCTTTTCTTGCCTCATTTGCCAGACTTATGTCTATCCTTCTAATGCTTGGTTCCTCTTATCTGTTTCATCTTCTTATAAGGCCTGGAAGACACTTATTTAGTTTATTCCGCAGCATATCTGGCTCTGCTCATATCTGGACCAGCATAAAGTAATTTTTAATATAAGACTCAGTGTCTTTCAAGATTGGTAATGTCATCAAAAAGAAGTCTTTGAACAGATCTCTCTTAATTTAATAAATTTAGCAGTGTGTGTGAAGTCCTCTGATTTGTTCTGAACTTGGAAGGCAAATCTGTTGCAAATTATTTTTTTTCCTCTATGTCATAGGTAAGTAGCTGACAAGAAATTGTCTTTGAAGGGTGGGAAAAGTTATATTCATTTTCTTATTTGGTTATCTTTTGTTGTAGGAGTAAAAATTAAATTGTTGGTTTTATAATACATGATTACTTGTTAACTATATGGCAAGGCTAAAGCCTAAAGCTTGAGATAAGAGCTTTTGTTTATTATGTACAAATCAAAAGCAAGCAATCTAATCAAATGAAACAAGACCAAGGAAATAAGGCCCTTGCAAATGACTGGAAGCAAAACAAGCCTTATTTCCTACAAAGCCAGATCCTAGGTTATGTGGAAGTTATTCTTTTCTTCTTGTAAATATGAAACCTGAGGATTACTAATAGGTGAATCAAAATCCAAGAACCAAAGCTAACCTTTTTATTTTAACTTGGGGATATTTTCAAGATTTCTGTCAAGGAGATTATCTCAGAATGTCTGAATGGATTTAATTTATTTAGCTGCTTGGTTTTGGTAAGCCACATTGCTCTGATCTGCTGCAGTAGAAAGGCAATGTGCAGGCAGAGCACTGGTACAGCTCCTAACAACACCCCAGGAGATTTTCCTGTTTCCTCTGTTCTGCTGGGAAATGCTGACTCATTCAGGGCAAGCCATTTCTCTAGGCATCTCAAGTTTATCCACCTATAAGATAGGGTTAGTAATATCTGAGGTGGCAGATCTATTTAAGAAAAATGCTAAATTTACCAGAAATAGAGAGTCAGGGTACTCAAACTACTCAAAAATCTTGGTAGAAGCCAGATGAGTGAGTAAAAAAAAATATATAACAACTCACTACTTGACTGAATTCTAAAATAAAGAAGATACAGGATGCCAACACTTACTGTGAAAGTGCAATTTTCAATTTGACAAAAAATTTAGCTATATGTGTTGTGCTTTGTTTTCCAGTTTGGGATCACTCACCTGCTCATCACTTGATTTTTTGCTTCAGCATGAAACAAAAATATCTAATTTTTTAGAGCCTGAGTAGAACAAAGCATTCAGGGCTTTGAGGATTCCCAGTATCCTTCATAATTGACTCTCTCTTTCCAGACCTATCATAAAGGACACTATGACATCAAGATTTCACAAAGTGCTTCTTTTTTCAAAAAGTCCATAACTAAAAATGGGAAAGATTTTTTAATGTTTCTTTTTAATGTATCAGTGAAAGATCTGTACTTAAATTTACAAAATATTTATTTTTTTAATATAATATTTTTCTATTGCCCTTCTGAAATATGATATAAATGAAAAATTAATTTGAACAACCCTTTTGAAACTCAGGGAAAAATAAAAAGAGAAATTTAACAACAATAAGCTCTTCCTGACGCAATGGAATACCTATCCATAGTTTCTTCAAAATATCTGAAGTTTCAAGGCTTTCTAAGTTAAGGAGAGACACTATTCAAGATTTAAATGTAAAATCATCTCATTTCTGCAAAGTAGAAAGTTCACCTGTGGCAAAATAGTCACATATTTAGCAAAGTTTTTTGTGTTAATTAAAATTTGAATGGTCTGTATTAGGGTAAACTGAGATTTTCATGGTAATATCTTGTGCTGGTTTTTAAAAACTCAGCAGGGAGCCTAAGTCCCCTTAAAGCTGTCCATTCTTGACAGCAAAGGGAAAAACACTACAAGGGGTGATAAATTGAGTTAGGATTTACTGAAGACTGTGCAATAAACACAATCATATTAGTAAAAATTTGAACAAAAGAGGGAATGGTTTAACCAACAAAGGCTTGCTGTCACCTGGCCCACCCTAGAACAGCTGAAGAAGCAAAGGTGGCTGCTGCCAAAGCCCTGGGCTGCAGCTGTGTCAGGGTCCCAGTTCCAACAATTACCTATGTTTTAATTCTTTTGTGTTTCTATCAAGTCTCAGACAACATTTTAAACTTCCCTCTCCATTGGATGGCAGTAATGACTTCATGTGACTTCAGTTGATGGATATTAACATGAAACAAAGTCTTATGTTATGTATTTACAACATGAATGGCAATTCATATTTGCTGTACATAATGCAGGTATTTGCACTTAATGTTTAGCAATCTGATGCTAATCAAACAAATGTTGACTATTTTGATTAATCACTAAAAGTTAATATATTTTATAAAAATTGTGAAGGCAAATGTTGTTCTTTACTGTGTTTTCTCAAAGATTTTCTAAATTTTCAGTCTTGGTCCCAAGTTCTCAGGCATGAAAATTTTCATCAGCCCTACCTGGGCTCAGTTCCTCCTCTGAAGACAGTTGCTAAACCAGGATAGGTAACAGAAAAGAGTATGAAAAACAATATATTGCTGTTGAGTTTGAGGTTGGTTTAAGATTAGAAGCTGTGGTAAGTTCACAATGTCTCAAAAGCCAGTGTTTTTTTTTTTTTTTAATATTAATTAATATACTTAATATTTGTGCTCCCCAAGAAACTATTGGTAGGGTATGGGGGAAAGCCCAGATAATAAGGTAGATGGACTCATCTAACTTTTGAGGTGTGTATGCTAAGGTTAAGTTCTTGAGAGCCAAAGTGGAAATAGGCATCATTTGTCAGACTCATTTTGAAGGTCATTCAAAAATTTTATCAATGGTGTGTAAGGCTTTAGTGACTCTTCAGTCAGATTTTTATTAATTACAGAAGGAGTCTATGCTGACTAGTTCAGAAAGGAATATCCTTATATTATCAAGGGAATTCCTGTTAGTCTGAGAAATGGGAAAAACAAGATTTTCCTGGGAGTTTAGGACTTAGATATTATTCCTCAGCTTATTTACTGCTGTTGCTCTCCATGTGTGACCACAACTGTAAGTAAACTGGACTGGCTAAAGTGTGTAGTTCTAAAATTTTTCTCTGCTATCACAGAAAAATTATTTCATTATCTTTTTCAATGTTTTTTTCCACTTGTGCGGAAAAGAACCTGTCTTGCCCACCTGATGATCAATGGTGCAGTTCTTGCATCACAGATGCTGTAACTCATTTCTGTTTCACTCTGAAACTGATGATGATTATAAGATCCACTCAGTATAGCTGCAGTAAATATGTTTTACAATTGTGATATTGCCTTTGTAGATGTCCAACAACACTATTTTTCTTTGTTATCAGACACTGAAGAGCCCATAAATTTACATTATATTAATTTGTCATTGTAATTAAAAATTTATGTTCTAGCTATTTGAAGTGAGAACATTCTAAAAAAAAAATCAGGAAACAACCATAGGCTTTTATGGATTTATCACCCTTCTTTGATGGAGTTCACTTCCACCCTTCAAAAACCTCCTGTGAAATGCTATCAATTGATTTGTAATGATTACTCAGAACTGCTACTACCTTGTAAATATTAAGCAACACAATAAATGAACTGAAATCCTGAAGAAAAGTAGAAAACACCTGCTACTGTCACATAGAAAAATATCCTTATGATTCCAGCTTCACTGATAACATTTAATATTAAGGAAAGAAGCATACATTAAATCGTGCAAGTAGAAAATCAAAGGAACAGAAGTCTGTGAGAAATCATGATCCTCCCAGGAAATTAATAGATATTTATAAGAACATTTTATTTGTGTAAGAAATACCTTCCATGCTGATAAAAATAAATAACTGAACATGTTCAAAGAATTTTAAAATTAAGCTATGAGATAAAAAGCAGTTTAACAGTTCAAAGATTCCTAATTGGTAATACATACTTCTAGAACAATAACAACTCCATACTGACTAAAAGCTATTATCAACAGATAAGGCAAATCTACTGCTGACGAAGTGCATACACTGTAAAAAATCATGCCAGTGTAGGAGTTCCATCTGCATAAAATAGGATAGAATTTCTGGTCTTTAATTCGTGCAGTATTATTTCTTTCATAATTTGTTTTGATCCCTTCAAAAGCTACTGCACTGATACTAATAAAGTAGTTATGAAGAAAAAGGCAAAAAACCCAGGAAAAAATGACATTACATACCAAGTTGTTAATCAGTGAAGTCCTTCTTTCTTGGGCTTTTAGTTTCCTGTTATGTATGGTTTAGAATTTATCAGGTGCAGAGGCCCATACTTGTTGACTAAGAATATCATATTATCTCCAAGTTCAACAGCATGACCCTTGAAAACCTTTTTATCTGATTTGGAGAAAAAAACTGTCATGAAGCCTACAGAAAAACCAAAAATACAAGAAAAGAGAAAGACAACTTTTGGAAAACATTTTGTAAAGCCTTTATCTTCCAATTATGCACATAAGACTAAAGTCTTAAGTATTTAGTCTGCTTGGAAGATAATGTTTTTAATTTCAGACAGAAGATTTTGGTTTACAACAGCCAATTTTTAGTTTACAAAAAGTGAAGAAATTGTGAAATGGCTCATCTTGTGATGGTTTGGAAACATACATTATAAAGTATTAAAAAGAAATAAAAGAACTTAAAAATTGGATTCTGGAATCTTTAAAGGAAAAATTTAGTTTTATCCATAACATGAAGAATTGGAAAGTGGAAAAAAAGTGAGCCTATGTAATGCTATAATGAAATTAAAATAGCCACATTGAAAAATTATCACCTTGAGCAATATTTCAAATTCTTTATATTTTTCATGGTTTTGGTTTGTTTTTCTTACTGAGACTTTGCACTGAATTTACAAGTGATGTTTTATTTAAATTTTTCAGCCTTGAAAAATAAAAAAACAGTTCTGCTATGCTTGCATGAGACTCTGCTGAACATAAGTGAAGTATTTGCTAAAGGAAATGAAGCCCATAACACCTTTAGACTTGGAAAGTTATTAGAATTGAATATCAGTCAGGAGGTATTCCTTAAAAATTGTAATTCTGGGGAACAATATTATCAGTTCATATTCTGAGGAATCATTCTGTCAAATGCTACCGGAGGAGATAAGTTGCTGAGAAAAGGTCTCTGAACACACAAATGGCTTGAGAACTTCTGTATCATGATAAAAGGGGATGTATTCAGCTTTTAGAAGAGCATGAGAATTTGGTATTTATCTAACATCTCAAGAATCTTTGAAATTCTGGAACATATTATTTTCTTTCATATTATTATTTAAATTTCAAGTCTGGCATAGATGTCTGCACCCACATTCAGACACAAATAAGACAAAATAAATAAAATAGGGCATGGTGCTTGGGTTTTCTTATTTTTTCATGATGTTTGAATTTGGGATAAGGCTGAAATATTGCATTTCTTACATTACTTATAAATACAGGGACTCCTATATGAGAATTCTATGTATGATTTCCCCAAAACCATAAAATGTTGGACTGAAATGGGAACCTTGTGGCTGTACCTCCTCTACTAGTGCATATCAAATTAAACTGTTATATGTTACCTACAGTGTGACGCAGTCTTAAACAAATTCAATATTTTATTCAAATGCATAGGCAGATTGTCATCTTGTTCTGTTTTCCTCCTCTGCTCTGATGGGATCGAACCTCTTTGGGTTTGTTGTTGCTATTCTGGGAAGCCTGTCTGAAGGCATATGCTTTTCCTACTGCTCTGTGCTGCTGCTGCTGCTCACAATCCTGCAGATCAGAGCACTTCCAAAAACTGTTGAGCATTTCTATACTGTGCATTTCTAAGTCTGTGTTTGCTGCAGAAACACCTGTGGGATGCTGTGAAGTGTAAGAAAGGGTAGACACAGAGAGTACTTCAGCCAATCACACAAAGCAGAGGAAGGGAAATGTTGCTGGTAATTTTTTTCTTTCTCCAAGAAGAGGTTGAAGACTAGAGATAAGGTTTTTATTGTTGTTTATTAATATTCTGATTCATCTCTGGCAAACAAATCACCTAAATTTTACAACTTGACTTTTCAACTCTTATGTGCCTGGATGACAATGCGAATTTCCAAATGCAAAAACCCCTCATAATACAAGTAAATATTTACATTAAATTTCAGTCTGAATTTATGACACATGTTGCTCCTTTAGATAATTGATATTCTAGTATAATCTCTAGTTATTGAAATAACCCCATTTACTAAAATTTTTTCACATTCTAGAGTTTCCTAAGACATTCACACTCCCTGTACATTTCAATAAGCATATTGTTGTTTCTTTAGCTCATACTGTCCAGTCATTTCTAAGACTCAGATATTCTTCCATGTATTAGCATTTTTTATCTAAGCAGAGATATGAAAATATTATATTAAATAACGATTCAACCTTGATATTTCAGAAGACACCATAAGGTATCTCATATACCTGGTTTAGGCTCCAACTATTCATTTTGATGTCTTTTATTTATCTCAGATAAATGGTTGTCACCTATTGTAGATCCCTTTTTGTTCTTACAGACGTTTAGGCATACTCTTAAACACAAGGAGTCAGCTTTCAAACGAAACAGTTTTAACGACAAACTTAAAAGAGTGTTGATAAAGTATACTGCAGAACAAGGCTGGGCAGAAAAGGCTTATT
Organism: Melospiza georgiana; assembly: GCF_028018845.1. Lineage (NCBI taxonomy): Eukaryota > Metazoa > Chordata > Aves > Passeriformes > Passerellidae > Melospiza > Melospiza georgiana. Next base: position 127,255,233 of record NC_080430.1, on the reverse strand, counting down.
GACTATACACACTTTTATCCTTGAACAATTGCATTTCTGTAGTGGATCATTACAAAGCACTACATAGTAGGTTTTTTTCTTTTGGAAATGGAGAAAATTCTGTTTCAAACACTGCAGAGCTCTGAAAGTTGGTAACCTTATTTTGAGATCCTAAATATCTAGAAAGTCAGATAATAGAGAATCTGATACTTTTTCATTTTAGGTTTCTCTAAATATCAGTTTTTCATTCTTTCTTAATTGTAGAGAGGTTTTTTAATATCTATAATGATATGCCTGTTTGAAAATAGATTTTGCATTTCAACCTCAAAGCACAACACATCTTAATTATGAGCCAAGTGTCATTGGAGACACTTTGACTGTATTATTGGAATTCAAACTCCCAGTTAGAGAGCAGTGATTCTAATTGTATAAGTGGTTCAGAATTGAGAGTCTGTTTGTTTGGATTGCTTTTACATCCCTCCATTTAGGAGTCAATGCCTTTTCATTTTTGGCATGAAATGTATGATGCAGCAGCAACAGATCTGATCTATTTGGCACTGTTTTGCTGAGATCTTGTTTTTCTGCCTCAAACAGTCCTGCAGTTGCATTCCACTTCCTCAATTTTCTGCTGCATTCTTTTAGTAAGTGCTGTTTTCTTTTGTCCTGGTCCAATGTTCTCTGCAGTGGTATTTCGGTGTCTGGGGTGGTAGATATTAGAGCAGAAAGCGGCAATGGAATTTCAAGGATTATTCTGCCCTTCTAACCCATCTATGGTCAGGATCTATTCCCTTTACTAAGGACATGGGTACAGACATGAGAAGTTCTAAATGTTTATAAACATAAAAGTCAAAAATTACCAGGAGTGAAAACTGTTGAAATACCTGTCAGCAAGTCTGACGAGCTCTCTCAAACCATGAGTATTATTTATCATCATCAAATAGCTAGCTAGTAAGTTGTCTATGGCTCTGTGTAACAACAAAAAACTCTCCTTCTACTGCTACTTGATGAAAAATACAGATCTGGAAGATGTAATCAACTTTATGACAGTTACCAGCAACCACAGAATGCAAAAAAAATGGAAAAGGATGCAGTAGGTACATCATTAAATGAATAGTACTAAATTTTCTCCAAACTATATTTTTATGGCCAATAGGTGAATAAAAAATTCAATATATTTTTTAAATTGAAATTATGGATGTGATTTTGTAGTGCATTTAATGGAAATTTTTACTGAAAATAGAAACACTGTTAAAAATAAAATATTTCCTAAATTAGGTTTAAAAACATGAAATATATTTTAAAATGCTTAGAAATGGGTAAATTATTTTATAGAGATTAAGCATGACACATAGATTTAGCATTGCTTGAATTATAATTCACTGATGATTTGTGGAAAAATATGAAATTTCTGCTTACAGTATTTTCAGGTCATTTTTAAATGTGGTGTTTGTGGGCATAAATAGTTTCGGGAACTTTTCCTTTCTATTCAATAGTCATACTTGAGCCTTTTTTCTATTCTTCACACTAGCAAGAGACAGTGTCATGGGCACCAGGCTTAATGTAATCCTGGAGGACACCTTTGAAATTGAAGCTTATGCACAATGCACAGAATATTTGCCTGTTGCCAATGCAGGCAGCCGTGCTTCTGCACCATTTTCTCATTATATTCCCATAGAGTTTAAAATTAAAATATTCTGCTACAATCAGATTTGAAAACCATGAGTGATGCAGGCCCAATGCATAGCAACAATTTAACTCAAGGGTGAATAACATACATGTTGAGCTCTAAATAAGGCACTGCATTGTTCACCAAACATTGCAAATAACATAACAGTAACCAAAATTGTGGCTCAGGAAATCCCAGATTAATGTTTATTTTTCAGAAAGAAAGAAAGTCCTAAAGGTTTTGTTTCCATGCTAGTTTAATTCTGACAGGCACAGCCTGTGACATGAGAATTACTCTCTGCATTTACAGGCTATGGTAGTAAAGGAGAAGCAACCTAGTAGCATCAATATTCAATATCTCAAGAAAGAGACTATGAAATATCATCTTTCCATCAGTGAATTTCCATTTGCCTCACAGAGTGATTTGAGAGGAGAAAACGTTATTTTACAATGAAAAGAATTACACTTGTTAGAGCATAAGCCTTGTAATAAAAGAGATTTGAACATATACAACCACTGCTGCACATCCTATGCTCAGTCTAGCCTGTTTTGTTGATTTAGCTGCATTTTAAACATTGGAAATCAAAATGTCTGGTATGTCATACCTTCTCTTGAGTGTTAGGGATTCAAGCCCTAATAGCTCTTTCCCATTCATGCTAGTTTTGATTTTATAGTAGTTTTTTATTTCACTACTTTAACAAACCAGGTCATTTCTCCATCTCAATTATTTATTTATTATGCCTCTCTTACCCCAGAATTGTAAAAATATGTTTCTTCACAAATTTTATTAATAAGTTCCAATTGTTCAAATGCAATACATATGCTAAAATTTCAGAGGCTTAGAGGAGATGAGATTTTATATTTTTATTTCACTTTAATTTGTTTCTGTGAGTCTGAGTAATGTTAAATTTATCTATCAGTTACTAGTTACCGCTTTTCAGATCTTTGGAAGGCTATAATGCTACTGAAGTACAGTTCTTAATGTGTTTATGTAGAATTGTCTTCAAATTTATGCCCTATAAACAGGCATAACCATTTCAATTTAACAATTGCTTTAATCAGTATTTCAGAATGACAACTTGGAATTATCCTATTAACTTTGTTATTGCAGCATTTATAGCCTTTGCAATTGATAGCCATTTGGATGTTATCACTGTATAACTTCATTTGAAGAAAAGAGTGAAAGGAGATAAATGCACAGCTTCAGTTTGTGGTGCAAGAATTTCCTTTTATATCTTACAAATGTCAATATTTGTAGGGCATTACTTAATAATGCTGCTGGTTGAAAAATAGTGTGCGGTCTACTTGTGTTCTTGAGCATATTACTATACCACCATTAACCATAAAAGGATGATATCTTTTTTCTCGTATTACAATTTTAAATCTTTATTTTTCAACTAAATAAAACTGTTCTGTATATCCAGAAGAAGCGCTAGAAAGATATTTCTCTATTATGTCCTCCTGACGACCTTTATGCAGCTATCTCACCAGTCTCACTTGGATATAAAAGCACAGTGTCACAAGGAAGCGAGAATGTATTGGACTTGTGATACAGCTTATCAACATGTAAGATAAGAATGTAAAGAGATGACAACTTCTAGACAGATCCTTTAAGTAAATACATTTCATAGCATTTTTAAGTACTGCTTTTTGGTGGCTTTTGCCTGAGAAAAGGAATAGCATTGTGGTTTAAGAATCTGTACACATGGTCGCACTTTGAAAATCCATCCAAGAGAGAAAATCCCTTTTCAGCTGAAGTGAAATCTAGTTGAACTGCTGCAGACAATTAACTTTTAAGACTTATATCCTTTTCTTCTACCACCTATCTCACTGGTCTTCTCTTTCATGTGATATATTTAATAAGCCTGTTTTTAATAAATTTGTGGTTTTTTAAAAACCAGTATTTTTGTCCTGTGTCTTTAGTCTCACTCACACATTAAACAAAGGACAGTAAAGAACTGCTGGGGCAATGAAGACCAAGCTATTTGCAATACAGAAAGGAAAAAAGTTATTTCATTGTGAGAGTGGCCTTACACCTCTGTAACTCTGCTTCCAGGACTGCCAGACATGAGCTGATGTTAACTCAGATGTGATTTAGTTTAGTTCCATCATGCATGTAGACCTCTCCTTGCATAACTTTACATTTGGAACTTAAGTTGCCTATTCTCCATTAATTTGGTCCCTTTTTTTCAGGTCCATGGTGACTCTATGTAACCACATCATTGACCATTTATTCATATTTATTCTATTTCTGATCTCCTTTTACCAGGGAGTCATCAAGCTCCCACCTTTCAGTTCCATTTTTCACACAGAGTCTGCACCTCACAATTCCTTTTGCTTTCTTCCCTGTTAGCCTGCCTGCTTCCATTTTGCCTCCCATGCTCCTTTCCCCTCTCTTTCTTTTACCAGATCTGTCAGCTGGTCTTTCATCATGCAGAGAAAATGGAAGGTGAGAGAATTGTAAAGTTCTTCTTTCCAATGGTTGTGCTGGTATAAATTTGTGTAGTACTCCTAAAATGAAACCTATGAGCCTGAGACCAAGACGTGGTGGAATAGCCTCACTTAAGCAAGTCTTCTAAAGTGTTACTTTCAAAATTTTAAAATGTGACAGCAGAGATTTTTTTTTACCTAGCTAGAAGTGACTTCATCAAGTTAAGGTGTGTTTTCCTGGAAAAAGCAAATGACAAAATGTTAATACGTGATTATCTTGATTGGTCATCTTGATGCAATAGTTATACAAATAAAAGTACAAAGGTACATAAAGAGGATAAGCACAAGAATATGTCTTTGGAATTACTGCAGCAATCATGAAAAATTACTGACTTGATAAACCTCTTGGAGAATTGAACCTATCATTATTAAAATATGTCAAAGGGCAAACTCTGTTCTTTTAACTTTGTAAATCTGTATGAGTCACTCCAGTTTTTGTGTTGCTGCTCTATTTTGTAAATGAAAGCAGAGCCTTCTCCTTTCCTATAAATTAAGATGAATGTGAACATGGAGAAAGTAAATAGAGGTTGTCTAGAAGAGCAATCATATGTTGGCTGTGTCAACATATAATATGCCAGCCTGTGTTATGTTTGGTTTCAAATCCCATAGAATGATCACAATTATTTAGTATGAAACTTGTTCACAGATTTTTCATAGCAGATTGCATGAAAGAAATCTTCTAGTCAGATCATTATATTTTTTAATGAACAAATTACCAAGTGGACAATCCCCATAATTATACTCTCCACAAAAGAAAAAGAATCAGTAACATTCTGTCTCTTAATTGAATCACTTAAGAGTGAAATTCACAGTAAGAATAGACCAAAAAATTCTGAACTTTAAATGACGTGAAGAAAAGAAAGGTCTTTCACAGTAACATATTCAAAAATTAGGACCACAAACTGTATTGCCAGACTAATGCCTTTACTGGCTGAAAGCTGGATGCAAGAGACTGTCTATAGTGTAGCAAATTGAATTGTATCTGTATCTCTCAAAAATGGGACTTCAAAATCTGTAGTAACAGTTACAGCTAGAAAATCTTACTAGTTTAATATAAGTAATGGTCTGTGTGATCAACATGGAGAATCTATAGTCTTTCTGCATCAAGTAAGAGAAGTCATTATCATTAAAATTCTGACAATTTGGGAATAAAGACAAGAGGAAGAATATCATACGTATGCCTTCTTTTGTGACAGATATGACTTTGTTTTGTACAGCAATATATCTCAGGGTAAAGTGAAGTATATGGCACGTATAGTAAGGGCACCAATGTACTGGCCCAGATTCCAATCCAAAATTTGCTTAAACAGTCTCAGAAAAAAAAAAAAAAGTGAATGTTTAATGTATTGTCAGCTTGGTAAATGCTGTACTTATCAGATTTTGGAAATATCTCAATTACTGGCATTACAGAGAGGCTGCTCTTAAATTTCATTCTTGTGAATGAAATTTTAATGTACTAAAAATATGAAAGATCTCTTCTGAATTTTGAATCCTTAGAGTTTTTTTTTCCATATCCATCTGAAAAAAAAATCTTGATAATACCCATGACAAGTCCCCTGACTATAGGCCCTATCTCAAAAACAATTTTAAAGAAAGTGTTATTATTTCAACAAATAATAATGATTGAAGGCTTCCAGTTGGATTTCTTTCTGACTCTTGCTCTGACCTTTAATGATGTAAGCTAATAATTTAGAACAATGCAGAATGACTAAATGATTGAAACACCGGAGCATTCAACTCTGCACTGTCACATTGTACAAATTAGGAGTGGCACATTCTTAGGTAATATACAGTCCAGAAAATGAGATGTGAGCTTCTGTGACCATCTAAGAAACTCTTGCGTTTAACAACTTTGTTATAACTAGTGAACATGAGGCACTGTATATATATATATATATATATTATTTCCTTTTCCATGATGTCTTGAAAAAACCCAGTGAGTCTAATGTGTAAGGAGACTTATGAATACAGTTTCTATATCAGGAATCTAAAATGATGTAGGTATTATTTAATTTTGAAATCCAGTTCCCCACAGTCAGTAGCAGAACACGACTGGTACAGCATTAATATCAATAACAATAAGAGGTGACTCCTGGGTATCCTGGTTACAGAGCAAGGTGGTGAAGTTTTTAGCCTGTGTGTGTGAATGGAGCTTGACCAGTGGCTACACAACCACGGTCTGGATGAGCCAGCTTCTGGGGTTGGTTTGTCTCTGTTTCCCAGTGATTTTCAGCTGGGGGAGGGAATGTTAAACCTCAGGAGCTTTCCTCACCATATTACTGTTGCGATAATGTCTTTAGTAAATTACTATTTCAACTCATAATCTCTTATTTATTATACCTTCCTTACTGAAAGGGACAGGGGAAGGGGAGTGACTTATTTGGAGTTTGATTTCCCCACGGGTGTTAAAATCAGCACACTCAGTTGGTGGGACAGCTATTTGGGATGTATTTTGGCTGTGGCTGATAAACCTATACCTCTCACCAGATGAACTTCTTTACTGGAACCATTTTACAGCAGTGGAGATGCAGTTATTCTCCCATTTATTTCAGATATCTCTTTTAACCTGAACAGAACTGCACATTAGTAGTAGGCTGTAAATCATAAATCCTATTTTGGACATAATATTGAAATACTTCAGGTAGTTTGTTTGGGGGTTTTTTTTTGAAACACAATGAAATATGACTGATGATTACCAAATATAGTGCTTTCTTTTGAATCAAAAGCAAACTTTAAATTATAATCCATTTACCAAGAGAATTTATCAGATGGCAATAGTGGGTTTTACCCTCATAAGCAGGGGAAAAATACTACTCTTACACTTTTTATCAGTCTTTTTGGTTTCATCTGTCTCACTGTGTTCAATTACCTGTTGCTAACATACTCTCTTTTTTATGTCCTCCAAAGAAAATCACATGTCATTTCCAGTTTATGTGAAGGGGATAAAGCCCACCTCTGTTCTCATTTCCATCCTGAATGACTGTCCTATATAATCTTTAAAAAAGGACATTCTTGTGAAAAGCAAGAGTTGACTTCATATACTCTCAGAGAGATGAAAATTTTATTTCAAGTTGCCCATATTCTTGATTTATGGAAGGATTTCTAAATATTAATTTATTACATAAAAGTACATTTTCTCTCTAAGTTACTTTCTTTCCTCCTAATTTATTTCCTTCTCTCTCCTTTTTTATTGCCCAAATTAAATCTAGTTAAAGAAATTTCACTAATGTGTCTTGGTTTGAAATTGCAACCCAGGGCAGGGTCAAATCCTGTTTTGGGATGGAAAAGACAGTAGATCTTCTTAAACTTATTTGCTGTTTGTTGGTTTTGGTTTTGTTTGGTTTTTACCTGACATCTTGAAAATTATAGCATAATTTGGCTTCTTTTTTATATGTAAGTAAGGACTGCAACAATTAACGATTCCATTTTTAATTTGACGACATGTAATTTTGCCTCTAGTTCTTGGCAGTGTAAATTTATTCAGAAAGATCACCACACTAAAATGCTTATACTCATTCTAATACCTAAACTATAATTTTCAAAGATAGCTTGGATTACCTCTGCTGGGCACTCCTTTGTGCTGTGTAAAAGAAACCATTTCTCTCAAACCTACCGGACATTGAAGAAATAAAGCTGTTGAGTGTCTCAAACCAAAATAAAATTATTGTATCTCTTCTGAAGAGGGATTAAATAGAATATAAAGCAGCTTTTTTTTTTTTTAAATAGTCATTAATAGTATATTTATTTTTGCATTGAATGAATTGCTGAAACGTATGCTATTAGCGTGATTTTCAGCAATTGAGCTGGTGTGAATCGTTAGTAAATCAGGCCTGTAATCTTCAAACATACTCCCTAGGCCCTGAATCTAAAACCATCTGGACAGTGTGACAGTGTTCTATTTATTACATACAACTGCTTGGATACTGCCAATGCATAAACAGTAATTAAGCACACGAGCCAACCATGCATGCCAGATTTGCTAGAACTATCCTTTGAGTATCTTAGAGTTTCCGTGCCAGTGAGCTTAGTGAGGCATTGGCTGGTGATTAAACATTAATGATTTATGGTGCAAGCAGGGTTCATTTACTGCTTACTGAAATATGTTTGACAGCAATTTTGTGATTTTTAGAAACAATGCTTTCAAAGATATGTTTCCTGACTCATTTTCTATACTGTTTTCAATACAAATGTGATATAAAATCTCAGAGAATAATTGCTGTATGTGTGGTTCTCTTGCTGTTCTTTACTTTGAGACAAGAAAATGGGTTAAATGCAGCAGGAACTGGCAGCTGTAATGAAACAGTTTTTTCTTCAGTTTGAGGGAGCTTTCAAAAAATAAATTTCAAAGTCTAATATTGCAGACTCTTAAATTAATATTGAACTGTGCATCTTAATATGAATGTGCATCTTAATATTAAATTGTGAAGTTTAACATTGAACAATGTATCTCTACAGATGGAATTTTCCACTGGTGTTTTGCTCTCCCAGTTTCAGGTGACTTTCCTAAGGTCTTGATTGGGGTTCCAACAAACATTTCACAGGGACATAAAAAATTATATCTACTGGGGGTCTGTAGAGGTATCATGGGAAAAGCTGACACAAACCAGGGACAAATTTTCAACTGATAAGGAGAAAATACTCTGTACTGCAAGTAGGAGATAATGAAAAATCATCATTAAAGAGTTTTCGTTATTCATTATCAAGGACTGTTGTCTAATGTGTTGTATTTACACGCACAGGAAAATTCTGGTGATGTCAGCCATAAGCTTGTCCTAGTGATATTTTACTGCAAATTATATGTGGCTTGAAACTTGTATTGTACAGTTTCAGAGTTTATACCAGAAGGTAACCGTAAATGTATGTCAGTGTCAGAATTGCCCCCGTTACCACATCAATCCTGATTTACTCGTATTTCAAGCTCTCCTAGTGAGCTAGAAAAGCTAATTTCAAATTTGCACACTCAATTACAGAATGAGAAGTATGATTCACAGCCATCAAAGAGATCTTGAACATTAAATAAATCCCAAAATTTTCCACTGAACTGAAAATCTCCAATTTTGTGGACAATCTTTTAACATATGTTTTGGCATCTTCTGTGGCTATATTAATTCAGGTATAGTTTAGTATCAGTTCCTGATGTATTGCTTTCATATTTCAAAATCATCAATACAGAGAAGCAAGTACTATGAAAATACAAAATACAGATATTTGTACATTTTTTACCTTCTACTAATACCCTACAGTCTGGGTCTAGGCATGGCAACTTCCCATTTGGATTACCTCCAAGTTTCATTACCCGTGCAGAAAGCTTACAAGAAAAAGTGAATCCATAAAAGAAGGCATTATGTCAGTTTTTTTACAGTGTGAACAGGTTAAGATTGTTAAGCAACAAGCCCTACAAAGGACCAAAGCTGTCAAATAAAGAATAGGCAGTATTGGCTTTCTTAGACATAAGGTCCCAGATGCAAACTGTTGAAAGATTCCTGAAACAGCTCAGCAACATTTAGCTCAGAAATTGGAAAAAACACAACAATGCTAGTGTCATGCCCTAGATAATTATCTCTGCTGAGAGACACTGATAAATTAACTTGGAAACATAATCAACTTAATGTAATTAATATAACTTCCAGGATGCAAGCAAGTATTTTCTTTCAGTGCTGCAAGTTGCCATATGAGCGCACAAACACTTCCAGGACTATCTAAGGCAAATTTTATGTGAAACTCTGCACCCCTACTAGCAATACAGGACTAACATACTGCCCCAGAGTAGGAGGTAAAAAAAGATCTTCCCACATCCTTAGTAATTCTGTCAATGCCACTACTTTACTTGTGGATTTCCATACTGAAAAATGTCTTGTTTTTACTGAAACCACTGCCGCAAGTAGAACTTGAAAAAGTTGCCCGAGACTTTTCTCTTGTAGTTAAATTGTTTAATGTAATTTAGTTATTTAAATAACAAAAGGAGAATTTATGTAACCACAGAGCAACAGTAGTTCTGTGTCTCCCTCATGGTTTTCTGCCAACATAATTTCAGGTCTTAGGAGGAGCTTAACTTTAAAGGTAGAATATAAACTGCTTGCTGCAGTTTATATCCTGGTGAATTCAGGTGAATTCCAAGTCTTGACACCACACCAGAGGGCTATGACTGAAGAGATACTCTATGAAGCTTATATTCCACTACAAAAATATTGTGGGGAATTGTCAGCTTATTTTGCCCTATAGACTTGCAGATAGCCTCTGGCTACCTCCCCATTAGCTGCTAGCCACAGGCACAACCTTGAGAGACTAGGATCTGTCTTGGATTTACTCTGCCTTCTGTTTAAACTAATTTGAAGTATTGTCCGTCTGTGCTTATTCTATTTAGAAATAATGTTAAACACTGAACAGTTTTCTTTCAGCTTTTCTATGGTTAATATATTTAAAGAAAAATATCTGCACAGAGCAGAGAGGTGTAGGATCACTAAGCAAATGGAATTCAATTATGCTGATCTCTATTTAACATGGTTCTTTTCTTTCTGCCTACCTCATCCTCTGCTGGCAGACTGTTCGGTAAATATTTTCTCTGCAGGTCCATGAGTCATCCGTGTAGTAAGTCACAGCCAGAGACACAGGGATAATTGGGAAGTGGGTCACTGCATGAGTCTTCTCCCTGGGAATCAGGGTTAAAAATTTCACCCAGAGCACAAGTCTAGTGGTTCTGTTCTGTTACCATGTGTTTACATCACTAAGCTGCCCTATCCAAATTTGGAGATTGATTAGTGCCTCTTTGCACAGTGTATTTAGCTAACCAACTAACACTGATGTTCTTGGACAGACTGTTTATTTCTTAACATGGAAGCCTCAATGTTTGAATAAATAACATATCTGCAGATTGAGTCTCATCTGGAGATCAGCTGGCTCAACATCCTCATGAAAGTGGTAGAATTACTGACTAACATAAGAGTTATTTCAGGTGGCTGTCTGGAAACCCTCTGAATATAAAATTATAGTACTGTTTGGGCTGAAAAAGACTTGTAAGATTGTTGAGTCCAACAGTAATCTTAACACTGTCAACTCCACCACTACTAAACCATGTCCCTGAGTGCCATATCCCCACATCTTACACAGATGGTGATTCAACCACTTCCTTGGGCAACCTGACTAATGCTTGACCACCCTTTCAGTGAAGAAATTGTTCCTAATATTGAATCCAAATATTCCTAATGCAACTTTAGGCTGTAACTCTTGTCCTGTCACTTGTTACCTGGGAGAAAAGAGACCAACCCTCACTTGGCTACAATCTCATTGCAGTAGCTTTATAGAGAACTTCCTTTTCTTCAAGCTAAACAACCGCAGCTCCTTCAGCCGTTCCTCGTTAGACTGCTCCTTCACCAGCTTTGTTTCCTTTCTTTGAAGTGAACAAGAGACCTCACCTGTGCTGTATACAGGGGGAAAATTACTATTCCAGTTCTGATGAATACACTATTTTTGATGCAAATTATTGGCCTTCTTGGCCACCTGCGTACACGCTGACTCATGTTCAGTCATTAGATGATGAGGACTCCCAAGTCTTTTTGGGTCGTGAGGTTTTCCTGTCACTTGTGCCCCACCACTACATGGCCTTGTTGTAACCCAAGTGCATGCCAAGATGGAGAAAATGTACGCTCTTTGAGAGACCTGTTCCACATTTTGGTGATTTTCATTATATAGAATTTGTTAATTTAATCTAATTGGAATATCCCTTGCACTAGCTTGTGCCCACTGTCCTTTTGATGACACCTCTGAAGAAATTAAATCCTGTTTTCTTTATGCATGATATAGCTGAAGAAAACAATTAAACTCTATTCCTTCTTCCTTTTTCTCTTCATGCTGTATTATTTATTTTTACTCCCTTCCAGCCTTGCTTTGTTAAATACACATTAATTTATAACTAATAAACAAGATATATACAATTTTTACAAGCTAAAGTACTAACAGCTGCTCCCCTGCATGAAAGATGGCTGACAGTCTCTTCCTTCTAGTCTAAAGAATTATTACTTTGCTTTTTTTGTTCAGTACACAGTTGTGTAGCATTACTGAAGTCTGGTAGGAAACCAACTGCTGTCCATTGTGATACATTATTCTTGAAGCGTCCCCTCCTATAGTCCCTCTAATGCATGGTGTCCTAAGAATGTTCACATTAGCAGCCATAGTGCTTAACATCAACAAGGTACAGAATTTTTCCTCACTGGATTATGTATCTCTTTCAGACACAACCTTTGCAAAAATCTTTCTGTGAAGGACTTTATCACATATTTCTCTAATAAGGATGGTTCATCATCCTAATGTAAGTTGCTTTCTTGTAATTCAGTATGGTCTGAGGCTTAGATAGGTATATTCTAACTCTTTTATGATATTTTGGTCCAACTCCTCCACTTTATTTCTGTGCCACAGCATAAATCAACTCAAAATTAATGTAAAATCATCTCAGACTTAATGTAAAAATGCAAACATTGGGCTGGTCTGGGCAAGCATCTTCAGTTTCAATATTCTCTTTCCTGTATGATCATCAACAGAAACAATAAAAGCTCCTGTAACTGTGATAACTCCCCCTTTCCCCTCTTTTGAAAGCACCATGATTTTTTTTAAGCTTCAGTTGATCAACAATCTTGACTACTCTGAAGTTGAACCAATATATTTACCCTTTCTAGAGCAACATATATGCAATTCAATGTTCAATTAAAATTTCTTTTCAGTGCAGAATTCAGCCGAAGTAAATGTAAACTTTTAGATGGTTTACCAAAGAGATGAGAGGAAAAGACACAAACAAAATAAAGGTTTCTATTTTATATGATCCTAATTCTGCACTGAGTTCCACAATTGAGATAAAATTAATGGATTTGTATGTTTTGGACTGCATACTAAAGTACCTTATTTTCCAAACGCATTATGAATTTTCACTTGAAATAAATAATTATATTTAAATTTAAAAAAATTAACTGGATTTTTTTATGGCAATATAAGTAAGAAATTTTCTCTTCTCTACGGGAACTGTATACTTTATTGCAAAAGTTAAGTGAATATTGTGTGTGTAGTTCAGCTTTTAAATGGTAGAACAGTCAGGAGATAGTTTTTCAAGCTAGAGGCTTTGCAAGAACTTCAGGAAATATTTGCCTAGTCAGTACCCCATAAGAAAAGGAAGATTAAAATCTCTCAAGAGTTTTATTTCATAACACCAGAATAGGATTGAGGAAGAGCTTCAAAGCTTTGTAAGAGAACCAGACAAGGACTTGTTGAACACTGTGGGAGACAGGGGAAGTGGAAAATGGCTGTGACACTTGCATTTTGCCATGCTACTGTTGTAGAATGAGGAACAAGGCCAAAGAGAAGTGGAAAAGTGGAAGACCAGTAGCAACCAAGAGAAGGTCACTACTACAGATAAAATCTCAAGGGTTAGATGGGTGACTGAGCTGATATTTTCTTTATATCCCTTCAGAACCTTGCCATCTGGAATCAAGCCTTCTATGTCTGATCTTGAAATATAGTCAGCTAAATGTTGATAGTGCCTTTAAAAGTAAAATGTTTTTATTTTCTTTAATCTATTACTAATACAAAAATGACAGATTTGAAATACAATACAGAATATCCAGCATACACCAAAAAACTGCAGTGAGTGCTACACTCTGTGCTCAGGCTTTTTAGTATTTAAAGGGGATTTTAAAATTTGTCTTTCTCATAGTTGACACATTTATTTCATGAAACGTAGAACCTGAAAATGGCTGACCTCGGGTATAGAAGTTTCAAAGCTGGAAAAATTAATATAATTCAGAATTTTTAGCTATTATCTATATTCTCACAAATACTGTTGTCAACATAATGGCAGCAGTATAAAAACTTTAGTGAAGAGCTCTGGACCAGCAATGACTGCGATCCTGGGTCTGAGAAGTGCTAAGAACGCAGGAAGCTTCTGAATTGGGCATGCAAGATCACTCATTAAAACAGAGCAATCAAAAGATGCATGTGATGTGATGCAGTAGAAGTGGTCATTTTAATATATCTTTCTCTAGAAGAGATTGACTGTGAATGGTTGAAGCCTAACTTCTTATTTATTAAATTTCTTTAATTGGTTTTCCTATTTATTTTCCATTCATTTCTGTTCAACTTTTCTCTCTCTTGTTAATTTCTTTATTTGTCAACATTTTCAAGTACTTTCTGTATAAAAGGCATGAAATATGAGGAGCACCTCCATTTCTTTTAATGTAATCTTTTTGCCAAGTGGAAGCCTGACAGTCTGATAGCCAGACTCTGCATGATTTTGTAGAAGGCATACTCAGTGAGGACCCTATTCTTCCATTCTTTCTCAAGGTTAGTGTAACCTTTCAACATCCACAAGTTCGTTCATATCAGTGAAGATGTTGATTCAATTTTGCTTAGTTGCATAAAAGAACTTTTTCTTCTGATTCTATTTTAAAAACATTTTAAAAAGATCATTAGACCCAATAAAATCAGCATAAGAAGTACACACTCATACACAAAGAAAAAATAGTAGAAACCTGTCTTAAAAATAGACAGTTCCAAAATCTACAAATTCTCTAAGTAAAGATCATCAATTATCTTTACTTGGCAAATGAAAGGCAATAACAGTAAAATGCATATGAGCACCAACTGTGATGTGAAATTTAAGGCTCTAAAACTTCATTAAAATCAGACTGGTAATGATGTACCATATGCACTGGGCTGCGTTTGCCCGAGGATCTCCAACCTGTGGCTCATTTCTTCTGTCACAGCACCTCTTTATAAGAATGACTCAGAGTGCTTTGTTGAAGTGCTTAGGGCTGACAAGCAGAGTAGGTGTTTCACAAATAATCATTCGCTTCATTATACCCTGGTGGATTATAGACATTTTCTGTTTTTTAGGAGAATCTTAGGCTTTCATTTCTAAAGTGAACTGAAGACATGAAACAAAGCTGTTAACAAGTATTCTGACAATTTATGCTTTCAGAATAGGAAACTGATCTTGGTTGGTTCTTTTTTTAGCAAGTAAAAGGGATTTTTAATAGCGATTACAGAAATAACTGATAATGAATTTGGATAGTAAATTTCAGAGAGATTACAAAAATATATTTACCAGCTAAGATAGATGGTAGACATCATAGGTGAAGGGTTGCATATTTCATTGCCAGCTCTCAAGCAATTTAGTCCCATGTGCTTATTTTATTGTTCTGGTACTTTAGTCTCTTATTTGTAGCTCACCTTTATAAATTATTCAGAACCTTTTCCTTTTTTAATGCTTTCATATATAAGCCCCCCTTAATGCTACAGCTTGATATGGCTATATGTGGCAAGTAAAATAAGGGCTTTTAGATGAACCTTCATCTTATTATGATTAAAGATGAAAGAAAGCCCATGGCAAAGCAACATTAAGCTAAATTTTTCATATGTTAAGCAAAATGAAAACCTGTTGGTGTCAGAGAGATATTAATTATGCTGAAATCCATTTGATACCTGGTCATACCCTAGATATTAAAAACTAAACATCTGAGCACAGGTGGAAGCACCTTTAAACACTGACATTTAACAGAGGTGTCTGAGTTCTCAGAAAAGACAGTCTGGTGGGGATGTGTGAATTGTCTGCAGCATGTTTGGAAGTCACAGACACTCAGAAATGGAGAGAAACAAAAGCAAATTCCTGGCTTGACTGGTTGGTTCATTTGCTTTCAACATAAGCAACCTGCTGACCAGGCTATTTATCCACAGTAGGAAAGCCTGTGTTTAATCCCATTTTCTGAACAAGGAAGGGCCTCAGCCAATTAGGGATGAGCATGGGAAGAGTGCATGCTACCGGCCTTGTGGCGCAGTAAGGGGAAAATAATGTGACCTCAACAGCTGACACGCTCGGGGAAGAATAGAGCCATATTGGACTCAGCACCATCTGCAAGGCTTTTCCTTTCCTATTCCATGTAGCAAAAATAATTAGTGAACACATTTTATTTTTGCAGAACTATTTTCCATGTTTCAAGTACTTTGAGTAGTATAAAAAGACTCTAAATGTACTGTTCACAGGTTTTTTTTTGGTTTGGTTTTTTTTTTTTTCAGGTTGCCTGTAGTACCTTTAAAACACATGCAATCTAAACTTTTACTGAAAAATAAGTTTCAGATCAAGTTTTGAAGCTCTGGTGGTCACTTCATATTAAAGGGACATCACAGGTGAATAATTGCTCAATGTGCAGTGTTAATGATGTTTTACCTTGTGCTTTAAACTGAATAATTACTAGTAAAAAAAAAATGTTTAGAATGATAGTAAAGAATTATTGGACTATGTGTTTTCCAGTTCTGGCATTTCAATCTTCTAGAAAAATCTTTACCAAAAGAGATTTATTATTTATTAATAACTTTATTATTTTAAGTAAATATCTTTTTTTTTCTCAGTCTGATAAATTATAATAAAACTTTTGAATAGCTTTATACTTTGTTATACCTTTCTGCATCAAGTAATAGTTTAAAGAAAATGTTGAAGGGGCACATAGCATTCATATGTTATGCAGAAGTGCACACAAGAAATGGTGAAATGCCTTTTGCATTTGACTCTACTGGCTAGTTAAAAGTGAACAAGCTGGTTAAAGAAAACACAATGAGCAATGAATATTTAATCTGCATTCTCAATACTTTTAAACAATACCAAAAATAAACAATTTGTATTCATGAAAATCTGATTTTCTTCAGGCCCATACCTGTTTTGTTATTGCTGCCATGGTGTCTGGCATTACACAGCTGTCTATAAACCAGACAGCTGGAAATCTGGAGATGAGACTGAGGATGCTCTGTTCTCAATAAAGATAGGTTGGATACTGAGGGACTGCATTACAGTATTTGCTATGTAAACACAGAATTAACCCAAATGGCATTAAGTTAAAACAAGGAGAGGAGCTGTTCCTAAAAGCTGAAGTCATATGATGGAAAAGAATAAACAAGATACAATTCTTGATAGTTTATGATATAGTGAAAATGTAAAGTGCACTCATGATTGAAGCCTTAAATTTATGTTTGAAATATACAAAACATTATTTTAAATATCTGATAATTCAATCACTATCCTAATTCAGTTTTAAATCCTTTGACTGGGAAAATGTTAAATATGGTAAAGTTCTAGTTCCACTGCCAATTACAATCTGAGTACTAGCTATAGGAAAAAAACCCAAAACAAAGGTAAATGAACTGTGGATTAATATTTGCATAGCATAAAATTAAGCGCTCATGTAGTTGACTTATGCAAGACCATCGTCCTCACTGCTGCCACTTGAGATCCCTGAATTAAGCAAATGTAAATTTACAAATAGTTATTTTCAAAATGCAACAATGTTTATAGGCTGGTTTTAAACACATCCTTTAGAAAGCAAAGTAAGTGTCATCCATTTCCAAGTGTAGTAAAGATTGGAAAAGAGAATACTCATGATTTATTTTAAGTTCCATTTTCCAGTTTTTATTCAGCACTGTGTCTTTTTAAACTTGTGAGCTCTTTCTATGATATGTAGAGTTTCATATTAAGTAATATAGAATCAAGAATAAAGCTTCTCTTTTTATTTGGTAGTTTTATCTTACTACAGCTTTATCTTTGCTCTGTTCAATCTTTCAAAAAAGAGCAAATAAACAAAAAACTAAAATCCCCAGATTTTATACTTTTTTCCTCCTGTGTTGATTCCACAATCCTGGTAAGCATTTGACCCTGAGGTCTGTTGGATGCACACTGTTGGACCTGAATTTGGTCCAGAGTAATAAATATTTTGTTTTCAGGGCTCCATGACTAACAACATGAGTTAATGCAAGTCAGCATCATATGAAGCTGCACCTCTGGGGACATTAGTGAAAATCTTGTATAACACATTATTTCCATCAGAAAAAAAACCTGTGAGATAGGTAAAATAAGCTCAAATGTGCAATTTTTAAATAAATAAATGTCTTTATTTGATTTCCATTCTTTGATGACTTTAGTAGGATTACTCAGTTATCAAATATCAAAACATATTCCTAAAAATATTGTTTTTTTAAGGACCTTAATAACATTGCTTAATTGATAATAGACAGCACCATGACATAGCTTCTATATGTGTTCAAGCACCTGGTAATGTAAATGTTTACTACATGCAAGACATCTAAAATGGAAAATTACTGGAGACATCTCATGGCAGGGCTGCTGCTGCTTATTCTATAGCCATCATTTAACAAGTGCATGGGAAGTATTCATTAATTCTTCAATTAATTGATTTTTTAGCTTTCAAACTGGAGATCCATTTCTGAGCAGCTATGCACTATAAAAGTATTGATCCCACGACTAAAACAATTCTGCTTGAAGCAAATAATCTTGAAACAGAATCATTATTTTTTTTCTTCTGACAATAATATATGATCACAGGAAGGAATACATTAACTTCAATATCTGCTGTAACCAGATATTTTGGTATTTGTCATGCATTTCAAATTTGAAAGGAGTTTAATAACTAGCTGGATAATCAAAAGACATCAATTTGGGGCTGCTAAACATTCTATGAAACATTTAGTATTATGAATAAAAAATTTGAGTTAACTCTTGATAGATATATCACTAAATGCCCTGCAAGTATTTAAATAGTCAATAGTTAAAATTCAATGAATAGATCAATATGCAATTGATGGAGAAGCTGATCCATCTGGGTTACTACATGGCAGCATCTTTCTCTGGAGAAACCCTGCCTAGAAAAGAAAAGTGTTTTTCAACTCATCTCATAAATCATTTTGACAATGAGCACTAGAGATTATCTCAAATTGCAAAATTTACTTCCAGATCTGTCACTGCATCTCACCAGTTTTCAAAAACTCATTTTTTTTCCTTCTTACTATAAATAGAAGAGCAAGCTCTATGCAAATAAAGTTTTTATTAAAGGACAAAGTATGCAGCTGCATAGTTTCATCATTTTTTGTGCATTCTCAAATATAAAATCAAGAACTGCTATCCTTGTGAACTAATGTCACTTCAGAATGTAGTACAAATCACTGATGCTTCTCTATTGCCTCATGTGACATACTTTTATGTCTTGAGGACAGCACAAATCAGAGCTTCTTTTCTCTTGGATTGACTTACACTGTATGTCAACAATCCAGAATAAAATATAGCTTGATGAGCTCTGGGAAAATATATTTTCCTAGTAAATATAACTTCATTATCAGATCATCAGTATTATCTACTTTAAAATGAGTCCCCAAAGACTATCTGTCCCCAAAAACTCAGATGTAAAGAGGAACTAACAGATTCAATTTCACCTCTTGTAGAAAATAGGCCATCCAGTTTCACACAGTTATGCCTGCAGAGTCTAATAACTTTCCTAGAGTGAAAATTCCTTGCTCAGTTTGTTTCTCAATCTGAATGGAATGTGTCACGGTACAGGGGATCCTTTCCTTCCCAGTACTGGGTTTTTGCAAGTGTTAATTATTTTCATTTTTTCCTCTCAATACTAAAATAGAAAATAGGGTTGTTAAATTCTGGTTTATTTCTAGCCAGATTTTAAAATTATTTTTCTCTAGACACTAGTTTTATATAATGTATTTTCTATGCTAGACAAAAAAAAAAAAATTAAACCCCATCAGTTACTTCCTCAACTGTCCTTACTCAGGATAGTCAATTTATGTGTCATTGTTTAGGATTCAGTAAGTAGGCTGGGCTCTTTCAAGCTTATTTTGGTATGGTAGGTATGATCTTCAACTGCTGAAATGTTCTGTCTACCTTTTTTTCACAGGCTCTAAGATTTTAATACCTGTTACTTAACGTAAATATCAAGACTGAATGTTCTCTCATTAACAATTCTGACACCAAAAATGGGGAAAAATATTGATCTTCTAATTCTGCATAATCTGTTGTGCCTCATTCCATCCACTCTTGTAACAGAACCAGACTGGAAGTTGATAATCAATTGTTTATTTTCTATGATTTTCAAATCAAATGAAAAAGACATGAATCTGTCTTGAAGCCACTTCAGCAGTTGTTCTTTATCTATTGCTCTACCTAACATAAAATCTTTCCTATCATGCCAGCCACGATGACATAAATATGCAGTTCTTGCATGTATCAAAGGCTGAATGAGTCATTGATAGCTTTGGAGTGGCGCAAACATGGCAAGAAATGTGACAGCTGTCTTCACCCAGGCAAAGGTCAGATCAGATTTGCTGCATCTTTGAATGACGTCAATGCCATACATAACTAAACTAAAAATCATCACTATCATATTTTATCCAGGTATTCCTTTTCTTCCCAGCTTCTTGCAACAGTTTAACACAGTAAATGCAAGGAGACATAGAGAAGCAAATTTTTAGGAAAGTCCTGAATGTTAATTCATGATGAATAAATCCTGCAAAGATAGATTTTAACAATTGGCTTTTTTTTGCTTATTTTGGCATCAATACAGCACAGAACTTCCTGATTACTCCTTCTCTCCCAAGCAGATTTGAGCACACCTACCATTTCTCTCAGGATCCACTACACACTTGATGGGAAAGTATAAGTGCATCCAGCTTGCCACATCATATTGCAAGAAATCTGCAACCATTTTATAGAAGCACCCAGATTTTTATTGTATTACTTTCCTACCTTACATTTTCCCATTAATTTCTCCAAAAGTTCACTTATCCCAAAATTATGACAGTACTTAGAGAAGTAGAAGATCCACAGGAAACAAAAAAACAAAAAAAACCAACCTCCTTAGGTTTCATGGCTTAGATTTTTTTTTTTTTCAAAAACATGCAAATAGAAACAACTTTTGTAGACTATGTTTTCAGTCCAAGCTGAATGACGCATTTTTCTTAACAGGTCTATTTTTTATTTGTGTTCAGGGTGTGTCTGAATGGGACTAAAATGTACTTCATAGCAATGATAACATTTATTTGGCTGATCATTTCCATCTGGATAGATACTAGAGATAATACAGAGAATTAAATCATCATGTACAATTAAAATTGTTCATTCATGATTAAAATGGGATTCATCAGATACCATTTCATCTTTTGGATGAATTCCTGTATTGGCTTTCATTGCACTTTATTATCCAAACATTTTCCAGTAAACCAGTTAAACAGCCCACATAAACACCCACAAGCCAGATTAATAATATCTCCCCTACTCTTCCTGTCTTGTCTTTCAAGGAAAATCTAAAGAAAAAGAACCCTAGATATTCTGCACTGCTGCTTTTAGTGTCTCACAAAAAGAACTCAGTCAGAGAGGGTGGACAAGTAGTTGATGATGAACTTGCTACATTCTCAGATGTCTGTATTCTCTGAAGAGCAGTATTATTTTGTGAAGTATTTTTTAATGGGAAGAGATGTCTTGATATCAAGTCTTACTACGTCCCATTGCCAGCTCCAGCCTCCTGCTTCCTGTGCAGTCCCTACTCTACAGAGGATTGCTCGTGTGCAATAATGGGGATCTGGGGCCACCAGGAATGTACTTCCTGAGCCTGTAAGATTTTCTCCTATGGCTCAGCTGTAACAGTTGATGCACAGGTAAAGGTGCATTCCAAACCCATCAGTTTCATAGTATATTTGTAAAATTCATGTGATTTGTCAAAAAAAGAAGAGGCACTACTGAATGAACACAGAGGCATGGGCTTTCATCTGAGCATTACTAAATATTTCCTGATGCAGGAGAAATCATTACTGAGCAAACTGGATTATGCAACAAGACTACAAGTCAAACTAAAACTCCGAATATAATTTCTGTATTACTTCTGGTTTCATTCATTTCATTTTATATGGTTCTGCACATCACTTATATTTTAAGCAGCCCTAAGTAGTCATAATATTTATATTTTTGATCTAATTTCTATGTACACCCCCAGGCTGATTTAAGTGATTTTCTTTTTAAAAGCAGACTTTACAGATTATGCCCTAAATTAAAATCTAAGATTGAACTCCCTATAGCACAACAGAAAACTGGTTCATTGTTTCCCCTCATTAAAGAGGAGAGTACCAGTTTCAGAGGGGAAGTAGCAATTTGCAGAGCTCTTACATGCCAGAGATACTGGGTTAATTGTCACCATGGTATGTCAGAGGCAATTAAGAGACAGGTGAAGGAAGGAGCTGCAAACTGGAGATAAGAATGAGCCCAATTTCACAATAATCTCTTAGTTGGCACAAGTTAGTTTGCCCTAAAATACAACAGCTTGTGCTGACCCCAGTACTTTTTGTTATCTTGGAAATAAATGTACTGTACATTTAATGGGAACATAATACTACCCCTGAAGATACTTAGTCAGATGTGTGGGTATGTGAGAAATCTACAATGCTAGACCCCCACAGACAAGATGAGAATTTAAAATCACCTATTCCTTCATATTTAAAAGAATTTATTAATTTCAGCTAGAATAAGAGAAAAGGACAAGTAAGTTCTCTGAGAAAATGATAGTTGATCTCTTTTCCATGAATGTAAAATAATAACAAACCTATCCTTCATGAATCTTCACAATTCTTTCTCTGGTCTTTCTGTTCTAATTTTACTACTTTTGTCTTTCCATGGGAGCTGCAGTCAGACTTTTGACCCTCATCCAAGGGAAGGTAAAATTTGTCCATCTGGTTAAGAGGTCTCCGGCCAGCCTTAATGAAAATTGCATATTCTATTACAATTCAACATCAAAACACCATGCTTGTTATGTTGTCATATGCTGCTATTGCATTTTTACTTCTGAGACTAAAGAAATATCTTCTTGAAATCACGTGAAAAAAGTGCAAACAAAATTGGCACAGAATCTGATCATACTGTGAGTGGCCAAGAATAATTTGCTTTTATATCATTGATTTATAACAAAATTTTGCTTTATAACAGATGATGTCTTGGTGAGTTTTACTGAAGCAAGTACTAAGATTAAAAGGAAGATAGAAGAGCATGCATCCTTACAGTAGTCTAGGTAAAATTTGAGGATTACCCAACTTGTTTTTAGATGTACAGTGATAATTGGCTAACACCAAATACAGATGGTGAAACAAAGAATTATGCATTGACATATCTGAAATATTTTGTCTCCATGGTGAAAACAGTGAACAGAAAGGTAGAGTGAAAGCATGTGAGCTCATACACAAAATACACTTTGTTGTGAATTGCTTTGCCCAGGCTTCTCTAAAGCAGACAGAGTGAGTTTATAAGGAGTGCACTGACACATACTGTGCTCCTGTATTTCAAGAGTTAAGTTCCCTTTATAATGCAGTCATATCTCACTCTCCTCTTTTTATTCAGAAATCATGGCTAAATGTTGCTGTAGGAATAAGATTTAACAGGCTGCTCATGATGACTGACAAGTTCCATCTGGGACCCAGAAAAAGGTAACGAAGCACTAACTCGATAAGCCTTCAGTAAATAAATAACCTTCCTTTATTGAGATTGGAGTGGCTGAGGAAGTGAAAAAAGACAGGTAGTGTAAAATAAAATCCTATGATGTTTTTATTTTGTTGTTTTTTGTTACAAGACAGATAAGGCAATAAATAGATCCATATGAATCTGTTATTTGGTCACTAGCAACTAAATGCAAATTTTGAACTTTAAAGGAAAAGGAACATATGTTTCTATCAGGGGTAATTTTCACTGAAATTAGTTCTTTCAGACTTAGGTCTAGATGTCTTCCTTAGTAAATGTAACACCATATTTACTTCTGAAATTTTTTTTTATGAAAAGATTTCTTTTATTTACAGTCTTTTGCAAACAAAAGAGCTTTCAGCTCTTATAAATCTGATGACTGCTTTTATACTCTTCATCCAGATTTTTCTGAAGGAAGTTAATAGAGGTCATCTAGATAAATGATTACCCTGCAGAATTGGAGGACCTTTTGATCAGTAAATAAAGCTGCAGAAGAAAGATGTTATGGTTAATTCTAGCTGGATTTTGGAACTGTTTTATCAGGAAACAACATTCTGTGTGACTCAGGCTTGAACTACAGTTTTGCTATAAACTTTGCATAGAAAAAATGCACAGACAAACTACTCCAGGAACCCATCACAGCATATAATTGCTGTAATAAAGATAAAAATCAAACAACATGTAATTTATTTCTAGATTTTTGTTGTATTAATTATGGTCTTAACTAAAACCCAAAACCCCATTTTACTAAACCCTGTAAAAATTGATGGCTGAAGAATATATCTGTATTATTCTGACTAATCTCAAAGGAAGATATGGGCATTAATGGGAATTGTTTTTAGAAAAAGATTAAAGAATAATGGTATGCTATGTGAAAAATAATGTAGTCGTCTTTTCATGCAACTAATTTCCAGATTTTATTAATGTCCCATAAAACCCCTTTCTTAATTACCACACTGCTGTATTTTTCTAATTATTTTGGTTCAAGTGACATTTTTTTTAATAGGACCAAACATGGGCTACTTACCTGTAAAAAACATTCACTGAATAGCTGGTATGTCCTAGTGAATATCAAAGAGTTATCATCTCCGTAAAGTTTTCTGATGGTGATGGCCATCTGTATTCACTAATAAGGTTTCAAGGCCTGAATGTTACGATAATAATATAGAAAAGAAGAAAGCTAATGAAGTTGACAGTGGAGTAAATCAGGATAACTGAGCTTTCACAAACATTTTGGCTGACAAAAATGGAAGAATCTCTTAATTGTGTTAAAGGTTGTGAAATTAGAAATTCCAACTGAAAAAAAATACAACCATTAGTATAAGAAGCAGAACAAGGTAACTGAGGTTACTGGGAAATCAAAAAAGGAAAAAAAATCAGGGAAACAGAAAATTTATATATAAAGACGTCATTGAGAAATACTAATCCAGCTGCAACTTTATCATCCTGGAGAAAATACTGGTATCTATATTTAACTAAGATTGAAAGAAAAAATATCCACAAAATTATAAAAATTTTTGTTCTTTAAAAAAAAAGCAAAACAGAAAAAAGAAAAGCAAATTAGATGTTAATTTTCCTTAGTTTTCTTCAAAACCAGTTATTTACTGTAGTAATTTTGAAATATGGTAAAGAGAAAAGCTTTTTATTATACAAATACTCAGGCTTTTAATCACAAAAATTTGCAGAATTTCAAGAAACAGACTGTAGAATTTGTAGTTCAGTTTTGATGCTGATCTGGCAAAGGGCACGGGATGACTTCAGTGATGTTCTCCTGCCTATGGAGAACCTGAAACTAGCAAACAGTGAGGAGAAGACCATGGTGATAAAGGCCAGATGCAAGTCCAGGGTTTCACATCCAACTTCACTGAAAACTTAGACTGTAAAAGAAAATGAAAAAAAAAATGTTATGAAGATGAAGAAGATTTTGTGGAACATGTTGACTGTAGTTGTGATAATTCTCATTCTCTAGAACTTTGAAATGCAAAAAAAATAGTTACACAAAAATTTATTTGTCTCTTTTTAGGAATACTAAAATTGGATGATTAAGGTTGAAACATGGATAAAATAAAGTTATGGTTATTGAGAAAGAGATTATTAAGAAAGAGATTGCAGTGTGTGGACAAATACACAGATTATTTAGAAAAAGGTGTGTTATTCAAAGTAGTTCTGTTCTGTGTTTCCTCATTTGAGAAATGACTGCTTCTTCAATTGTGGAACCTTTGTCTTCTACAACTACGCTTTTACTTGCCCTTCCAGAGAAGAGATTTAGTTAAAGGTGTGGTAGAACATGCAGTACTGCAAAATATGTATATCCCACAGAATGCACTATGTAAGTATTGTGGTTTAAGAATGGTCTTTATTTACTTACCTTGAAATACAGGCTAAAAAAATGTGGTAAAAGATACTTTAAAAGCTGGGTTTGGCATAATAAAAAGCATCTAAAATAGTTACCAAGGTTCAACTTATTCCAGCAGTGTGAAAACATAAATAAGCTAATTAAAATTTTCTGTGTAATTACCTTCTATATGAAAAAAAAGGTCTAAAAATATTTAACATAGAATAACAGAAAATTTTATTTTTGTCATTCATTTTAATAATGATTACATTTCTTTTTTTGTATTCCAATTAATCTATGTTTGAGATTTGTAATTTATGGGCATAGAAATAGAAAGGTTCTGTAAATCTGTGAAATTCTGTAAGAGTGAATCAGTTTCTTAAAATTAAGTTATATACACTTTAACACTATTCAGTATTTTTTTCTGAATAAATAGCACATATGTTTCCAGCAACAAGAAATTATTTTTGTTTAATATGCATCTTTAACAAAACACTCAATTTCTTAATCTTATATATTCTAAATTATTCCAGTGGTTTCTGAGAAAAAAACTAATGTAAGTTTTAGTGTGATTCTTGAACAGGCACTTTAAATATCTTTTATTTATATTAAATTTACAGGAAATAAATATATTGAAATATACTATGAAGATATTTTTCTTATTAAGTCTGCCTACAAGAAATATTTGAAAACCAGTGCATTTAAAGAACTGACTTTCAACAACCCATAAAGATTATTACACTGCAAAAAGCTAAATTGGTGTACAGAAAAAGCTACTTCTTTCTTGACTTACTAAATGGCATTTTGTCCCTCTGGTGTGCTAACATTTTATCAAACTAACTTCCATTTGCCAAAGTTCTGCAACTGATGTCCTAAAACACATTTGAAAAATCATTCTACTACTGATTTCTTTTTCTTTAGACAAATTTTCCATAGCACTGAATTAAACATAATAGGCTTTATAGCATATTTGCTGTTTGTTTCTCCATATAAACAGAAGACTGGCCAGCTTGGGGCTAGTCTGCATAGAGATGATATGAAACATTAATGTGAAGCAGTGGAAGGAATGATGATACAGTCTGTAAGGTAGTTAGGTTAACGCTATCGCTTCCAACCACGAGTGCCTTTAGTTTGAAATAGTTTTATAAGAATAATGTATCTTAATTATTCTCTATTTTTAGCAGAGGGAGGTATAAAGAGAGGTTTAACTTAATTTCCAAGAACATTCGGCTTGATTTAATTTCCATGCACAGTGAAATCCTAAATTCCTTAGGAAAACCAGGAAGGTCTATTTTGTCACATTTAAAATTTTATATTTGGAAAAGCAGCCTCCACTGGCAAAGAAGAGATTAAAATTCTATCCTTTGCAGCTGGTTTTATAGCTGGAATATAAATGTGTTGCTTATGCACTTCTCTTGCAGTCCACTTAAGAGTAATGTAAAACCTCCCATCATATCTCTCTTATTAGGACAGCCTGAGAGAGTTGGGAAGGTTCAGCCTGGAAAAGAGAAGGCTCTGGGGAGCATTTCAGTACTTAAATGGAGCTAAAAGAAAACTGGAGAGGGAATTTTTAGATGGACATATAGTGATAAAATAAGGAAGAATGGTTTCAAGCTGAAAGAGGGTAGGTTTAAGTATAAGAGTGTATTTACTCACCACCTTTATTCAGAGAGTTGTGAGAAACTGGAACAGGTTGGCCAAAGATGTGGATGTCCCATCTCTGGAAGTGTTCAAGATCATATTGGATGGGGCATTGAACCATGCACATGGTGGAGGTTTAGAACTCCTCCAAAGTGATCTCTAAGGTTTGGAACTCTGTCGCAGACATCGTTTATGGAAAATCCTTAGGATTTTTCCTCCTGAGAAGCTGAGAGGCCTCAGGAGCAAAATGTAAACACTGATTATCTGCTGCTGTGGAATGCAACACATGGATCTTTGATTGGCCCATGTCAGATGTTTGTAATTAATGGCCAATCACAGTCAGCTGGCTCAGACAGAGAGCTGAGCCACAAGCCTTTGTTATCATTCCTTCTTATTCTACTCTTAGCTAGCCTTCTGATGAAATCCTTTCTTCTATTCTTTTAGTATAGTTTTAATGTAATATATATCATAAAATAATAAATCAAGCCTTCTGGAACATGGAGTCAGATCCTCGTCTCTTCCCTCACCCTAAGACCCCTGTGAACACCGTCACAGAACTCCTCCAAAGGTGATCTCTAAGGTCTTTTCCAACTATGATTCTAAGTGTGACCTGTGTTTAAAATGATTCACAGAGGACAATGATTCAGCATCCTCTACAAAATCATTTTTCCAATATATTTGAACTCAAAATTAAACAAAGAACTAACTGCAAATGTAGTATCATTAAAAATATATTTGCTTTTATCTCCTCAATAAATTGATTTGTCTGTTTCAAGTTTGCTATAGTTAAAATGGAATATAAAATGTAGCAGATTAAGACTTTATTGAATTTGGAAAACTGACAATGACCTATTGCTCTGTGATTTAGAGAGAAGTGTCTGTGTGGCAATTACTTGCGAATAAAGTCTTGTTTTTTATAGCAAATTGAAAATAAACACAGAATTTTTTAAAAAGTGTATGAGCATGACAACTGAAGTTGAAATGTGACTATATGCACATAATGAGGTACACTAAAGTGTTTCCATTGTAGACATATAATTAGCATGTAAAATAAAATGAGGAATTTAATATTTGTGTCAGAATGTGTTGTCTACTGTTTTCAATTTCTATGCAAATACTTGCAAAGAACAAGAATAAGTAAGGTATTTTGGGATCAATCTTACATTTACTGGATTTCATAAAAAACCTTATATTAATTTCAAGTGAATATTAGATCGGACTCTGGAAAAATACCAGTAAAGGATCTGGTACGACCAGCCAGAGAAAGGTTATTGAGGTGAAGGAGAATCTAAAGCTTCTGAGAAGCCTGGCTATGAGGGTTTATATCTTACAGGTTCCAATACTTGTAGTCTGGCTCATTTTGCATCTGAACATCTTCCTAGAGAGAATTATCAAAGCTGTCCTAGCATTTGTAATGTCACAAAAGCCCTTCGCAGATATAGGAAGGACAGGGGAGGGAGACTGCTATCAGCAGTCCTGTGACGAAGTGGTAGACAGGGTTCATGAGGAGAGTGATGTGAATAAACTAGAACACAAAATCAACAGAACAAGGCTTAAGCAGAGTCACCTCAAGCACTGGTGTGTAAGAAAGAAAGTGCCAGTAGGCACATGATGAAAAAAGCATCCAGAAAATTTCAGGAAAATGTTGGGTGTCATCTCTGAAGTGCCTGCATGTAAGTTGTCACAGGAAAAAGGGAGATTTCCTCCACCTTTAGTGTGAGGAGATTTCTTTGACCCTTAGTGTTTGATTTGTCTGTTAGCATCTTAGAAAGCCAAAACCCTCATGCCCAACCAGTCTGTCTGCATCCCTTTATGGAGACCCTTCACTGGATCAGAGGGCAGTTGCACTGACTTATTTAGGGAAATACACCAACAAAATAAGGGACACCCCTCAGCAGGTATGCCCACTTTTTGACCCCTTAATGGGTCTTCCACTTTGTTTGAGTACATTTCTGACTGATGGCAACTTCCAAAGCCCCTGAAGTGCTCACACTAACAGTTTACAGAATAACACTCTATTAATATAAAATTATGATAGGTTAAGATTCAAGGATTGCCAGTGATAGCATCTGACTGAAAAAACATGGGCAAAGCAATACACAGACAAGCTCTAATCCCCAATAAAAGTATTCAGCACACACAGAGTAAGGTTCTTACCCATATCTATGGGGATAGATAGGTTCAGCCCATTGACTGATCCCAGCAGTTATGATGGAGTCTTCCCTAACTTTTCCCTAGCTTACTTTAAAATTATTTCTTTATATTGAGGTGGAACTTGAGTGATTCTTGTCATACCTTTGTAACTGATTGGTGTTAGTGCCCTGCTTTACCTGTAAAGATAGTCAATAAAATATAAAGTGCACACCCAGTAAGGGGTGGTCATACCTTGGAGGCAGAAAAATTTTGGATGGACATGTGATTAAATATTAAAATTAGGCTATAATGAGCTTCTGAGAAGCTCATCTGAGAAGAGCAATTTCAGCACAGTGGTTGGCTCAGCAGCAGGCCATCTTCTCCTATGTTCCTTGGATGACTGGTGCTGTACAGTTTGTTGGCTGCAAACTAGACAACATTGAGTTCCTCCACCTGCAGAGATTTTACAGAGCCTGACTGTGACTTTTCCACTCTCCTCTGCTCTCCATTCCATCCCTCTTATCAGGTGCTTTATGTTGCAGATTGTGTATATCAGGAATCATGATGGAATACGTTTTGCACATGCCAACCACACTTCATCCAGGTAGTAGCAGCTGCACTTCGCCATATAATTTCTATACTAACTCTGAGAGGTTGTTAATATATCTTCTTAGTTCCCTCTAATTTCACCCCCAGCCATCCTTTCACACAGTGCACACAGTGTGGGAAATAAACACAGAGAATTGTGTATCTGTGGGCATTTCTGGGACTATGATCTTGTTGGGATCACAGAGACATGGTGGGATGGTTTGCATCCCAGCTGGGAGAACCACAATATCAGCATGCAAGTATATCAGTGGCAAAAGGAAGATTAGGGCAAATATGGTTCTGTGAGTGAATGGTGCAGGAACCCTGCTGACAGAGGACATTGAAACAGCTGAGATACTGAAGGCCTTCATTACTTCTGACTTTACTAGTAAGACCAGCCTTCAGAAGAATTCCATGGATGCAGAGACCAGGGAGAAAGTCTGGAACAAGGAAGACATAGTGTTGTAAGAGGATCAGCTCAAAGAATATTTAAGCAAACTTGTCATACTTCAGTCCATGAGCCCTCATGGGATGCACCCAAGTGCTGAGGGAGCTGACTGATTTACCAAAATATTTGTAAATCAAAGATAAAGCCAAGCTTTTCCTCATCACTGAAATATAAGGAATTTCTTTAAAACTCCAGCACAGGGCCTGAAGAAATCTGAGCAAAATTGGTCTGCAGAATGGAACTGTACAGAAGATAGAAGAGAAGGAGATTGAAAGAAGTAGGTAAGAGGTAGTCACCAACATGTGCATACATATAAAGTAACACACACAATAAAGAAGGATTAGTGTATGCCAGTTAATGAAAGCAAAGGAAATAAGAAAATAATGTCTCTTCATACACCATAGAAGAAAAAGATCATTGTGAAGAGGCAGAAATTCCCACAAAATACAGTAGGGAAGAATTTAAAAAAACTCAAAAGACTGAATTTTTACATAGCTATTTTCACCTTTTTTTCCTCTTTAACAATGATGAAAGAATATAACATAAAAAATAGCAATATGAAAGCATATTGTGCAAGAAGCAGAAACAGTGATTAATGATAATAGCTGGAGAGACTGAGACCAAAGAGTAAACAGGGTATCTGCCCACATGCTGTTTGAACAGTGAATAATTCATAGAGAACAATCAGGATCCCACTGCTGTGAAAATTATTTTAGGATCCACCTTTTGCAGCAGGAAATTGCCCTAGTAGCTAATCTTTAAAATTATGTTTACAGTTCTCTTGGACAGAAGGAATGTCAGAAACAGTGTAAAAGAAATACAGTGAGTGGTAAATCACAGGACCAGAGGACTGTTCCTCATGTTTTCAGACTGAATACTCTGAAAACTGAGCCAGGTTTGTTAAATGACAGCTCTTAACTAGTCAGATGCTGAAGTTTCTGAAGTTTCTTTTATTTGTGACATCCAATTATTGTGATGACATTCTGAAACATTTGTGCATAGAACATCTACTGCTGAGAAATCTTCAGCAGCTAAAACTTCAACTTCTCTGTTATAATTGATCCATGAAAACAGTTCTCTATAGCAGATACAAAGAAAGAATGTGGAACTGAAGCTAAATTTATGTGACAAATTTCTGTGGCATAGTTCTTTTGAAGACTGGCATAAGAATATTTTATTGACAAGTTTCAAAAAGTCTCTATAGCTTTTCTTATACATGCAGACATATATGTATGAATGCATTCATATTTATGCATGCACAGTGCTTCTGCTTTCACACTAGCACAAGCCATAAAGTTTCACTAGCAAAGTTGTGCAGCTATAGATCTTTTTTGATGAGCATATCCCTGTAAAGCATGCAAAAGTTTTCCTTACAGGAGAACACAGAGTAATGGTTTGACAATTATAAAAATCTCTAAATAAAACAATTCCACTCTGCCGTTTAGCAAGAAAATTAAGGAGGAAAAAAAACCCAAGAAAACCAAGGTCGAGTCTATTAATTTCCCTATATCTTGTTAGATAAGCATTCTTCTTTTGGTTTATTCTTTCATATGTGGTAGCCTTTTATAGGGGATCCTTTATTTCAAAATCTAAATCATAAGGAGAGGAAAGGTACTGCATCTAGATATACCTTTCTTATGGAAAAATGTGAAATGTTTCTTTTCAATTCACTGTACCTATTTATTAGTGAATAAAACCAGTAACTATGAAATGTTTCAATAGCACAGTGGATGATTAACATTTAATCTGATCTCATTTTAAATCATTCATATAGATTAGTTTATATGAGATTCATTCACCTGTCCTTATGCTAGTCATTTTAAAAATAACTTGCTGCTTGTCAGTCTGCTAAATAATGAATTCTCATCAGTTCTGTATTCCCTTGAGAGTTATTTTGAAATGCAATCTGTTATGTGAAATACACGTTCCTGATTAAAAAGAAAAAAGACATGAGAATATGAGCTCTAAAATCATGGTGTCAGTTTTTAGAATCAAGCCCTGCAAAAGTTTTTCTGCTACCAGTGAGCAGACATCTGGCCTCAGTTTCTTGTGATCCTGCCCAATCCTTTTCCCTCTTTCCCTTCCCCCTCCCAACCCTCATTCTGCCCCTTGCCAGGTAGCTGCCAACAGCTGACTCAATATATTTCTTCTCGGTTTGGTGCCCTCTTTCGCCACGTTGTTTAGCCCTTGCTACGTGCAAACCTGAACATATTTTATTTTGGAACAAAGTTTTATAGCTTGAGGAAGCTCTAGGTTTTACATACCTGGGAGAGTGCTGCTTCAGAAGACAAACTGTCCTGAGTTTTTCAGTATCCTCACTAATCCTGGTTTTCTTTGACAACAGACTCATTGAGACATTTTATCAGTAATTGCTTATGGCCTGAAATAAAAAGAATTTATGTGTTATCTAAAGTAGAGAATGACTCAATCAGTCCCATGCCAACAGTTTGGCCATGACCAGTGAACATGAGAGACTTCTGCTAATTTTTAAGATTTAACCTGTATTGGCTGTTGGTTGGAATTTTACAAGCAGTGAAGGACTGCTTGGTATAGTAGAAGGACTGCTGAAACAGTAAAGAGGCTGCTGAACACATCAATCATTACTGTGTTTTCAAAGCAGCAAAAAAACTAAGTCAGAGTTTAGTGGTTTGTAGTTTGCCATCACTATTTTTAGAAACAGGAACAAACACATAAAACAGCCATGTCTATATTAGACATTGTCAGGCTCAAATTTAGGTCAGGCATCAGTAAATTTGCTTCCCAGATGTTCAAAGAAAACAAAGAAATATCTTGGTGTCCCAGGTCTTAAAAATCCTGATTTATTCCAAAGAAAGCAAATGATTCTTCTAATTAAAACTGTAGTAAATTTAGCATGCTGAAGTTATAAACATTTCATTTTCATATCACAATCCAGAATCACAGATGCTTCAGCCAGCTTATCTGCTGTTTTTTAGTAAACCTTTTCTTTTAGTAATTTAATTAATTCTTGGTTTTGTTTGGGTCAGTCCTAGCCTACTCTTTTTTCATTGTTCACTCCATATTTCAATCTACCAAGTTAGAGTCCTTGTGCTAATCACACAGAGAAAGGCTACTGCTGACCGTATGTAATATGCATTTATTGAAGGCAACACAGGTATGCTACTTTGAATCAATTACAGGTGAGATCCTGTGTCCAGAAGACAGTGCATTGTAGCACCAACTTGGATGTATTAACATAATTGCAAACAACTGGGATGTAAATTCTGTTCTGAGCATTCAGTGCAACCTTCCTTACCCACTCTGATTTCCCAAGCCTGCACAGTCTGGGTTTCACATTAGTTTAAGCTGAGACTACTGTGATAATTAGTTATCTACCTGTCCTTATAACTTCAACTCTAATTATGTGGTCCTAAATCTCTTCTGTATGTAACCTGAGTGGTTTATTTGACTTCTTTGTGAAGCTCAGCATGAGCAAGGAGGAAATTAATCCAGCAACAAAAACAAGTGATTGTCCTGTGTTTTCGTGTTGACACAAGTAAGAAAGAAGACATTTAGGAAGGCAGCATGGCAGATTCATATTCTGAGCTCATAATGCACCAATACACATATTTTTTCTTTATTACACTATATAAATATTAGCTCAATATAACCAGGATGACATTTATGCAAATGCATTTCATACGATCATTCCACATTCTCAGTGATTAGATTTGTTTCTTCATCCATTTAAATGCCTTGTATTTTCTGCATCCAAATAGTAATCATCATAATTTCATTGCATATTTTACCTGTGTAGTGTACATAGCCAGAGAGCAGGCACTTTGGTAGAGACAGAAACAGAGTAACATGGGAACACTTGCTTTAGGTTTATCTTATGTCATTTTTCCTGCTTGAGTGTTTCAAAAATCCTGACATCTTCAAAAGTAAGGGAAGCAGAGAAGTACTCTTAGATGACTGAAAGACCTGAATACATGCCCTTGATACAGATTCTGACATCTTTCTATTAAAGTTAGCTCTTGAGCTTTTGTAAATTTTTTACTTCACTCATCTTCACACCTTGATGATGAAGGATTTTCCTTCCATCGTTAACCAGGCTTCCTTTCCTTTAATTGCCCAGCAGGATACACCAAGATATGATACAAAAAGACCCCTAGATAAAATAAATGAATTCTGAAGTAGACATCATGAGAGCACTGAAGATAAACTTCTGCTGCATTTTATGCGTTCCATGACAAATTCTAGGCAACAGGAAGTTTTGGCCTACAGCCATGTCCAGATCCAGGGAGAAAGACATCTTTCAGTCAGCATAAAGAATTGACAAACTTAGAAATACAGAGATGCAACATGTTAAGAGACAGAAAAAATTTTATGACAAAAAAAAATTTATGACAAAAACGTACAGTGCTGCCAACATCAATATCTGAGTAGCTTATCTTCCTGCTATACACACAATAGTCAAAACTAGGTTTAGAAAGGCTTTAGCTTCCATTAATAAAACATTCCTTAGATTATGAACCATGTGTTTGAAAAATGTTGTTTTCATGTAAATTTTCACAGGAGAGTTACATAACATGATCTTTTACTTTACAGTAGCCACCACTAAAAAATGTCAAGACAAGAAAATAAGTGATAGACTCATTTGACATCTTGGAATCAATGTTTCATAAAATGCTTTTACAGAAAGAAAAAAAAAGTTTCTTTAGAGAATTTAAGCCTTGTGGGTGTTTCTTTTTTTTAATTTGTTGGTTTTTTTAAAATTTGTTTGACTCTTTTTCATTTTCTTTTTCCCTTAGGGTGATGTTTCTGGGTGTTAGGTTTTTATTAAATTAGTTTTTATAAAATTAGCATTTATATTTAGATTTAGATTTAGATTTAGATTTAGATTTAGATTTAGATTTAGATTTAGATTTAGATTTATTCTGCATTCAGCAGTTATCATAACTTGAAACATCACAGACAATGATGATTAAGAACCCAAGTTCCTAATTTCTCAATGTTTTGATGACTTAAATGGAGGAGATGTATGGATGCAATCACAGCACATGTAAACCAGAGTCCATGTTTGAAATATTATTTGAATTAAACTTCCTACAAAAACATCTTAATAAAACAAAGGGAAGTTGTTCCAATTCATCAAAATAAAAAGTAAAAATAGGAAAAAATTTCTGCTAAATTATTTAATAATTTATAACATTTATTTCGGTCATAAGAAAGGTCACTTTGACATAAAAGATAAAGAGCACACTTAGAAAAAAGTTTACTTCCCTCAGAGAAACATCTACTACTGGCTTTATGTTTTGGATCATTGCTTGAATATGGGCTACCAGCCACAATAACATTTATGTGGATGAAACTGCCCATTGAATCAAGGTAACTATTTTTGTATTTTGTTTCAGCTTTCTCAATACATAGTAGAAGGTGTCCACATAGTTACCCTTAAGACAAAGAGAGCCAAAAGGGATTTAAAGTTATATCTGCCAGTATCAAGTATAATTGTATGAACAAGCAGCTAAAAAGAGACAATGTTCAGACTTGTTTTATTATCTGAAAAAAAATCTAATTCAATTGTTGATTCATTCTCATCATACAGCAGGGAATGGTTAATGCTGGTGAAGATATGCAATGAACAGAGAGCAAACACACAGCCTCAGGTGTCAGAGTAGGCATACGGCATCCTCCTGAACCTGTAAACAGCTTCTACTTCTGAGCTCACTGGTGTTAGCCAACAGTTATAACAACAAGGACTAGAAATATTTTGCTTCTTAACACTGCCTTATCTCATCCCTTCCACTTTACTCAGGTCTGGTGAGGGACATCTGGAGTGCTGTATCCAGTTCTGGGCTCCTCAGTACAAGGCAGACATGGAGCTCCTGGACCAGGCCTGGTGGGGGATGATGAGGGGACTGCAGCATTCCTCTTTTGAGGAAAGGCCTAGGGAACTTGTCCTATTCAGCTTCAAGAAAAGATGACTGAAAGGGAGCTCATCAGTATCTATCAGTATCTGAAGTGAGGGTGTCAAGAAGATGGGTCCAGAATCTTCTCAGCAGTGCCAGCAAGAGGGCAAGAGGTAATGAGCAGAAACTGGAACAGAAGAAGTTCCACCTGAATATGAGGAAGAACATCTTTGTACTTCCTGATATTCAGGTGGGTGACCACAATTGGAACAGATTGCCCAGAGAGGTTGGGGAGTCTCCCTCATTAGAGACATGCAAGAACCTTCTGGATGTGATCCTGTGCCATGTGCTCTGGGATGACCCTGCTTGAGCAGGGAGGTTGGACCAGATGACCCACTGTGGTCCTTTCAACCTGATCCATTCCACCATTCTGTGATTCTGTGTTTTCCATTGCCTGAGAGTGACATCAGAAAAAAGTTACAGATAGATGAACTGAAACTTTGGTAGCTTTATGTTTTACATGGAGCAGGTAGATAGAAATATGTTAATTCAAGTACTTAAGGAAAGCACATTCTTGGGTGTTTTTCTGCTCTTCTTGCGGCCACCTATCTAGGGAATCTGTGTAACCCATACCATCCTAAAAACTTTCCTGTTATACATAACAGAGAAACAAAAGGTAAACATTACCTTCATTTGACAAACCATAATCAAGAATTCCTCAAATGTACAGTTTGACTGTGAAAAGGAATAAACAGACAACAAAGAAATAGAGCTGAAGTCTCCTAGTAGTAACTTCTCACATTTTTCTTACTCAATTTAATTCAAATGTTCATATCAATCATCCCCCAAAAGCCAAATATGTGGAATAAACTACTTGCTCACATCAGTCAATACAAAGCAAACCTGGGATTTTCTGAACACAACAAATTTCATACAGAATTACATAAGAGAATTACACATAGCTCTTCATTAACTCTCTCTGACTTGAGGGATCATGAAGATCACAATGCCTGGAAAAT
Source organism: Melospiza georgiana (assembly GCF_028018845.1). Taxonomy (NCBI): domain Eukaryota; kingdom Metazoa; phylum Chordata; class Aves; order Passeriformes; family Passerellidae; genus Melospiza; species Melospiza georgiana. The sequence goes on along the minus strand of NC_080430.1, from coordinate 127,217,738 downwards.
GGTTTAACACCTAAATCCAAGAGGGCCCTAAACTGACCTCTGTATTTATGATGTTGCCCAGAAATGGAAACATTTTGTAATTCATTTTTACCTACTTTACACTCTACAGAAAAGTGAACAAGTGGGTAGAAATGCAGATAAAAGGGAGCTTGAGAACCTTTCCTGTCACTGTTGGAGAAGCTGGAAGATCAGCTGATGGATGAAGGAACAGAACTGGCACTAATCCTGGACCAGTATCTCAGCCCCTCTCTACTGAGGTATAAGTTTTGAAAAACACTGCTGGACCAAAAATCTGCAAGACAAATTTCTTTTCCCCATCAGTCTGTTCTTCCAGACATTATTTCATAATAGTTACAGTGACTTCAATTCATATGCCTTGAACTCAGCTTGCTCTCCCCCAGCTTTTCCCTCCATTCCTGTGTTTTTCTATCTTCTCCAGAAATGCTGATAATGCAAGTACGAGGTGAACTAACCAAGAATCTGTACTGGAGAGCTGATCTAAAATCTCACAAGACATTCTCTTAACTTTTCTTTGAAGCCACTGGCTCGTGCAAATACAATTTTTACCCACTGTAACATTTTAAACAGTGACACATCTTGATCAAGGATTTTTTTTCATCCATTTTGCAAATAATGCAGAAATCATTAAATGCAGAATGCCTGTAGCTGAGGAGACAGAAGTGACTCAACTCAGATTGCCATAGGTTGCCTCCTCAGTTTTCCTCTGACCTGGGACAGGACATGGTGAAAGGGAACAACTGTTCCCTCAGGTAGGAAAATCACAGGAGTGTGTTAGTCAGTTGAGAGGCAAATTCACTTAAATACCTAACTGTCCTTTTTGAAATTTATGCTATTCCTTTGCTATAAAAGCAACTTTCTTTCCTGATCACTGACCAAAACTAGTCTTATAAGATGGAATGCTCCTTACAATAGCTGGGAAGAAAGAAAAAGGTACAGTATTTTGTATGAGTTACTTTAATCTGAAAATTAAACATTCTGATACTGTCTGATAGTTCTACCTTCCTTTAACACGAGTGACTTCTATGCTGATCCTACCATTCCTCTTCTCTTAGTGGCAGCATGACCTTTCTGCTGAGGAGCCTGGCTTCCCATGCACGAGTTTCTGTGACCTTTATGGGAGCCTCGGTAGAATGGCTTACAGACACAATCAGCATACTCCCCCCTTATACTTAGCTATATAACAAAACGTTTGTGTGGAACACTTACTGTGCATTTGAAACAATAAAAATAGTCAAGCAATAAGTGAAACTAAGGGTAATTTCAGCATGGGAAAATCTGAATGATTTAGAATAAAACCAGTGATAACGTAACAAATGCTATACGCAACTAATCAATGGAGGGTTCAAACACATACTCTTTTCTTATTTAGTACCAAAGTTATTTGAATTTTCTCCATTAATACTAACCACACAATCTTCCATCTTCCTCACCTATTATCTGTACTTGTCAAGGAATTCCTTTTACTTTGAAATATACTAGTATAAATTCTGCTTGAGTCTTGCTTTTCTAGTAGGTCCTATTGGAAAGCTCTAAAATTTTTTTTCTTGTTTTCCAGAGATGAGTGGAACAAAACAAAAGGATTTATCCATGTTTCTTCTCTAGCTGAAAAAGCTTTTAGTATTATTTATTTATCATTGCAAGTGAGCCGTTACCTAAAAACAGTACCAAAAAATGTCGCAGGTGGTAGAGAACTGTCAGTGATTATTTTTTAAAGTTATATAAACTCAAAAATTCACATGGATAGAGGACAGAAAACTTGGTGAAAATACTTCAGTGTTACATACGTAAGCTGAGAGAGGATGGAAAATTGAAGAAAGTTAGAAAAACTCATTGAAGACATGCACTCTGATTGGTAGATATTTGGGCAAAATGACACATACAGTCATATAGCTGCCAAATTGTTTGAACTAAAATTGTGCCTTTAGCCCTATAACAATAAAAACAATGCAGTACCTAAGGCTTTTTAAATTTGAATTTGTTTAAAATATGGGCATTTTTCTGAACATTAGTGGTATCGTGAAAAGCAAATTCAAGTTCAGGCTCTTGGAGGTATATTTAGAAGAGATATATTTCTTTATATCTCTGAAAGAATTCCAGTTTAAACACTCTAGTGACCTAGTTATAGTGATGTTGTCTACAGAAATATATGACTCATTTATAAAATACTTCTGAGAAAAATATTTTTTTGTAAATTAAAGAAGCTGGTAATAAAAATTTTAAACTTCCAGGTTTTCCTAAAACAAGTCATGAAAGATCTCAATTTCAATTTCTCTTGCTCATGAATGTCTTTCAAATTATACCAAAATGAATGACATTGCAGTAATCTAAATAGTAGCTAAATTAAATGCTCAGCTTAAGTTCAAATGAAAAGAACAAGTGGTTTAATAAAAGTGGAAAAACTCATAAACCCACATCACAAGAGAATATGAAAAGGCATTTGTGAATCACAGAATAAAGTGGCATATAAACCAAAAAAAAAATAAGAATGAATATAAATAGTATTTGCTATTAGGTGGGATTTTCAAAAGCAGATTGCACATAGGCTTTATTGTGCTTACATTGAAGCCAGTAATAAAACTCCCACAGAATTAACAGGGAACAGATCTAAGCCTACACTGAACACTTTCAAGATCACACCACTAACCATACAGTAAACCATCAGATGATGAAAGGAAGCTTCAGAAAGCAAATAACAACCTCACTGCTTTATTTCCTGAGAAATTAGTAAGGTCAGAGATTACTTCAAGTATAACCAATACATAAAGCACCAATGTTCCACATGATCAATAGCTGATTTCCTGTATATTGCTGGAAACAAGAGCCTACAGGGTGATTGTAAAAATATTTTTCACACTGAAATTAAACAATATGGGTAGAATGAACATAAACATTTGGGGTATCCACAACATCCCTGGACAACCTGTTCCAGTGTCTCACCAATCTCATAATAAAGAATTTCTTCTTAACATTTAATACAAATTTTCCCTTTTTCAGTTTGTTCCCATTACTTCTTGTCCTAACACTACAGTTCCTGATGAGGAGTCCCTCTCTGACTTCTGTTTAGGGCATCTTCAGATACTGGAAGATTTTTATGAGGTCTCCATGCAACCTTCTCATCTCCAGATTAATAGCCCCACCTTTCTCAGCCTCATCTCATAATCAGAAGCTACATTATCTTGTGCTAACTGGTACCTTGGAAAGATCCAAGGACAGATCTACTGGTGGGTTTTGGATGCATACTGGCATCCAAGCAAGAAAGCAAGACTGTGAGTTTGAAGGACCTACACATTGCATTGCCAGCCTGGGACTTGACAAGCAGGGAAAGGGGGCTGACCAAAGCCTCATGAAATTCAGCAAAGGGAAGTACAAAGCTCAGAAACTGGGCGAGAACACCATGCACCAGTATATGCTGGCAGCCAGCTGGAAAGCAGCTGTGGGTCATGAAGGATGCCAAGCTGAACACAAGCCAGCAATGAGCCCTTTCAGAAAAGAAGGCAATCAGCATCCCTGGCTTCATTCAGCAGAACACTGCCTGTAGATCCTTGTCCTCTGCTCAGCCCTGGTGAGGCACATCTGCAGCACTGTGTCCAGTTCTGGAATCCTAAGTACAAAATACTGGAGGGAGTCCAGAAAGTGCCACCAACATTATTAATGGCTTGGAACATCTCTCCCAAGAGAATAGGTTGGGGCATGTGGGAATGCTTAGCCTGGAAAAAAGAAGGGTCTGTAGGGGTCTTATCAATATATGTAAAACTGGATGAGAGGGTATGAAAAAAATGGATTTCAGGCTCTTCCTTGTCCATTGACAGGACAAGAGACAATGGAGAAAACTGAAACACAGGAAATGCCATTTAAACGTAAGAGTTTTTCCTGTGAGGTTGTTTCCACACAGGCACATGTTGCCCATAGAAGCTGTGCAGCTCTCCATTCATGCAGATATTTGAAACCAGCTGGACATGGTAAAAAATAACCTGCTCTAGCTGAGCCTGCTTTGAGCAGTGCTCTGGAATAGATGGTCTCCAGAACTGCCATTCAGCCTCAGTGGTATTAGAATAGCAGTGGAAGAACATTTGATAAGAACTTAAAAATATGTATCTGATCTTCTGGTTAGAAAGTACACCTGAAAATTCATTAATGTGATTACTCTTGTGTTAAAAAAAACGTAGAATATCAAGCTTCCCAGGAGTATTACTTCTTACTGTGGTTTCTGAATAAGATCCTGAAGGATTAGACATATAAAGGAATTTAAGTGTAAGGAGGTATTTTAAGGATTAGGAATATTCAAAGATTAGAAAAATAGATATCTACTAATAAAAAGATGTAACTATTCTTTTTTTTTTTTAAGGTAGTCCAATCAACTTAATAATGAAGCAATTTTAAACCTGGAGAGCTAATTTACAGAACACGTTATTAGCATATGTAAGTAATTGCTATGAGATACTATCTAATTCTGAGATTAATGGGATTAATAAGAATGAGAAACATTAATATGCACAACTAGCATGGAGGATAGAGTACAATAATAATAAGTGTCCCTTGTGCTAAGAGTCAAAATTAAGAAAGAAAATCAATCAGGTTCCAGTAAAATACATTATAATTACTATACCAGAAGTCTCACATAATGATACAGCTTTTCCTGCTGTTGAAGCACCTGATTCTGACCTTTCAGTCACTTGCCTGTAATTTTTGTCAAAATAATCACAGAGCTCAAAAAGGCCCCCTAGAAGTAGTCTACCCTAAAGAAGGAATCTTCATCAGTTCCCTTAGGCACTTGTATCAGATCACCTTAATCCTCCTTGGACAGTTATCTGGATATACACAACAAAGATTTCAATCTGATACCCTGATCTGGAAAATTGCCTATAGCTTTGGCACTCTTTGATGCATTTTAATGTCATCACTGTAAAAATTAATAGATGAAAGTTATTCCAATATAATAATTAAATTGTATATCAGTCCACATTATTGGGCAGTTTGCCATTCAAAATAAGGATAGCATATTAACCATCTCTGAGGCAGTAACTTTGTCTGTAATTTCAATTTAATAATATATCAAAAGAATTTTTTTTTTCATTCCAAATAGTCAATGCACTGGAAATTATGAAATAATTAATTCTGAAAAAGTATCACGTAACATGCACTTGAACCAGTCTAGAGGGCTGACAGAAATTGCAGTATATAAACATCAAGATAGGAATAAAAAACTTCCCAGACACACTCCTGTATAATCTGCTCTAAGTGACCCTGCCTTGGCAGAGGATTGGACTAGATGATCTCAAGAAGTCCCCTCCAACCCCAATTATTCTGTGATTCTGTGACAAGAATTACATTTAAGATGATAGAAAATATTAGACATAAAGATGCTACTTATTTCTTCAACATAAAAAGGCTGAATATTTTTTCAAAGAATAAATAACAGAGGGAGGAAAGACAGGAGTAGAAACTGAAGAAGAATCAGACAATATAATGCTCTACAGTATAATGTCCACAGGACACTATACCAGTAAACATATATTTACAAAATCTCCAACTAATAGGGTTTTAAACTATGCAGAAAGAATGAGGCAATTTTAAATACCAGACCTGGTATTAAATTCCAGGCCTAACCTTCCAGAGTATATTTTCTAATCAGTTTGATAGTGTTGTGGGTAAAGGACAAAATAAATATTCCTACTACACATTCAGTGCAAATCAAATACATTCTTTTATGGAGGTTTGCCAAGTTATTTAGCCTATTAAATGTATTTTAAGTCAGTAGAAACCTCAGCCTCATATTTTATTTAAGGAATGTATCAAAAGACTCACCTAAAGCTCTCTGAAAAGAGAAGTATTTTATTACACCCCTTTCACAATTCACTGAAAAACTTTTAGTTTGGCTTAGAATCATTCCATAAATTACAATTGTTGATCATGATCTGCCTCCGGAAAAAAAAGACTTGCCAAGCTAAGGCATGCACCAGTTTTTGTAGACCTCAAAACACAGTGGAGTGATTTCACTACTATTTTCAGTTAATTCTGAGTTTTTGATGGAAGCAGTCAAGGGTGATTAACATACTTGAATTTTCAAGCCAATGAATGTGATTAGACATGTTGGATATATGAAAAAACCAATCAGAGGTATTTTTATTCTGTGATAGGCCACAAATTGAAAGGCAAAACATTCTTAATTCATAGAAGATCATGTCTCTGTACCAAACATAATTTATCATGTTCTCCACAATCAGGAAATCAATGAGAAGAGTACAATGCAGAGGCAAAGAAGAGAGTATGAGCTAAGAGGTTCTTCTGAAGGAGCCACTGTGACTGTAAAAAACAAGAAGAGAAAAAAAAGAAACTCAAAATTTCTACAAAATTAAAAATAAATAAATGAGCAGTGAAATGCTCAAACAAAACAATAGAACCCTAAACCCTGTCCCCCAAATACAGATGAAAAAATGTGGTCTTTTAAGCCCTCTGACATATCCTAGACTGCTTAACTGAGAGGAGCAGAACTGCCAGCAAAATAGTTTTCACTTCATGTGACTTCAATTAAAATCAGATAGGAGCTGTCAGACTGGCAAGCAAAGTGGTGGGTACAGCTAGATAAGCTTTCATGTTTCCAAGCTGCTTAACCGCAGTTTAGACATTCATTAGTAAATCAAGCACCTGTACGAAAGAAAACCTGTTCAGGTCATGTAGTTTAAATCAAATCAGAATTCAAGTGGTTTTACTGATGTATTAATTAGGTGTAATTAATTGAAAATCAGCAAACTATATATTCAGGATCAATATTAGCAATGGGACAACTAAGCCACAATATTCTAAGTGTTAATGTGCATCAAATGCCTAATATAATCCTGATAAATCTTAATCAGTCTTTTGATCCCCTGTGGTATTCACATATCCTCTAAACTGAGAGAGACAGAGACATTCCCAGGATTTTCCAGGAGAAGTCTAGGAGAAAGTTCAGAAAAAGTATGATAATTTTTATCTCTGCTTGCTGCATCTGTTGTTGTGCACATGTGGAATGTGTTATGGAGATTGTTTACTGAAGAGGGATTTCTTAACTGGACACTGGTGATGGTATTTTGATTCATTGACCAATTGGATCCACGTGTCTCTATCAGACTACCTGGCAAGGACGATGGGGTTTTTTTTAATAGTATAGTGTTGTATAGTATAGCATTTTCTTAACATAGTATAGTATAGTATTTTCTTAATAGTATAGTGCAGTATAGTATAGCTTAACAAAGCATTTGATCAGTCTTCAGTAATCTTGGAGTCAAGATTCACATTATTACTGCACTGGATACGCCCTGCTACAATAATCCCCAACACAGTAATACATGCACAACATACGTACATGGACTGATGGTTGTATTCCTGTTTACCAAGATCACTTTAGAAATCACCCATTTAGACCATTTGGGCATCCCACTCACACACACTCCTGCAGGCCTGTTTGTGTCTGGCTGGCTGCTGTGATTCTGAAAGGTTTGTCAAGGCTGGGCCAACCAAGTACTGGTAACACAGCACAGTCAATTAGCAATCAAAACATATCATGAAGATCAAAAATGGCAATGGGACAGACATCTCTAATTTCTATGTTTCTGTCATATTTGCACAAATAAATTCCATGTCTACAGTTACAGAAAAGGAGTAGTGAATCTTGTTACCAAGATATAGCATCTGTTTTTTCTCTCTTGCTGTGGCTCAGGGCTCCTGAACAAGAATCAGTAGTGATGGTTGACCTTAATATTCTGAAAGCAAGTGAACAGCAAGATTAAGGTTTTTTGATGAACAGTTTTCTGTCATTTTATAAATATTTTAGCAGTTCTGAGGGAGAATTGCAATACCATTTTTTGAACAGAGAAGAGTATGACTGCTCAAATTCAGAAAATATTTATAGCTATACTGAAATCCCAACAGTGAAGAGATGACTACAAAATACAAGTCACAACTTTGAAATTGCAGAATAAATGATGCAGTTATGATGCCACTACAGAGAAAGGAAAAGTAGAACAAGCTTAGTTGTAATCAAGTGAGATTGACAATTCCTTCCCTTTGTATAAAATCTAGTGGAGAATCAGTAAACACATCGATGCTTTACACTTTGTTAGCAGCTGTATATATTTGCTCTGCTTCTGCAAAATCCTAAACCACCCAAATTAAAAGTAGCTTGATGCATGTGAACACCTGAGTAAAGGAAAAAATCCATTAAAAGCAAATCATTATTTTTCAGGATGGTTTGGTTTTAATAACAAAAAGCAATTTTTGCTTCACTGCCCAGAATGTCTAAGGTGTTGCCCTCTTAGCTCAGAAACCATTGGACTTTGAAAGTAACAATGGAAGAATATGTCAGCCTAAACAAACCTAGTGACACTGTTGATTCACTTCTTGCTTGATAAACTGAATAATCACAATTACATATGTGCATGAGAATAGGAAATACCTATACCTTTTAGTATATGCATGATTAAGCAAAGTAGCCTTATAAATTTCAACTGTAGTTACGTGTGCATAGTAAGTAAACAACCTAATAAATTTTACAATTCAACTAATCAAATGAATAAAGAGTTGCTACTAGATAATTCTGCATTTTCACTGTTTTATAGCTTGAAACATGTTGTATTTTCCTCTAATTGTAAGAATTTTTCCCCAAAATTTATATATATTTAATTAATTTAATTTTTCTTCCCATAAAACAAATAAGCAATCAAACAGAAAACCTGCCTTATAGTTGCAGAAGTCTTATTCTTAAAAAAAAAATTAAAAGCTTTAATTTTAAATGTTGTATCTAGATTTTTTGCCATTATATTTGAAATTGTGTTTCCAGTTCCCTTATGTCTTATGAACCTGTGGAAGTTCACTCTAATTTTTTTCATCACAAAATCTAAAATGCTATGTTTATGAATTTTAAATCTACTCAAGGTATTCAAACCACGGTATATCTTTTGTACACAACATTTCTCTTGTTCATCTGGTAAATGCCAGAGCAAATTGCAGGGAAAGTTGGTAGATGGATCCATACATGCAACTTATGGAATTTTTAACAGCAGAAATTTCATTGATTACTGATGACTACCAACTGCCTCTCCTGTATTTCTGCCAAGCTATCAGAGACACATAGGAAAGCATCCACAGTGCTGTTCTGTTCTATTAACTCTTAGATAATAGCAGGGGTGTGTGGGGAGCCTGTTGTCACTCCTCTAATGAATGCAGCAAGCATTGGAGGACGTTAAATACCGTAACTCTTCTTCCTTTTTTACTTAAAATTCACATCTTTTAGCATTTTAGCAAGTCCAGAGACTTGCTTCTAATTTTCCAGGTATCTGCTTGTGGTCAATGCAGCTCTGTAGCTCCAGGGTGTATGCCTACCTGCAGATGAGGACAAAAATCCCAGGGCCTAGGGTAAAACAACACTAAGGGAAACATTTGAGCATGGCCTGTATGTAGAAGATAAAAACAGTTCCAGATAATTTGACTGGAGCTAAACTGGCTAGAAGACATACAAGCACAGACAGAAAGGAATTATAAAGAATGCAGTTTAACATCAGCTTGGGAAATTTTTAAAACTCTGAGATCAAAGTGGAAGAGACTCATGAGAAAAAGCAGTCTGAGTGTGGGTTGTCAGTGTGGTTCAGGAAAGGATCAAGATCATTCATGACTAGTTTGCTGAAATCCTTTGAAATTATTGCCACCACGGCAAACAAGGTGACACAGTGGGAGCTCTCGTTTAGGGCTTCTCGGTAAAAGCTCTGCAACCACTTCTGGCGACTCTTGCTAAACAAGGTTTTTGGTTTAAAATTGAAGACAGAGGAGAAGTTGAACACTAGGAAAAAGAATGCTTGTAGCTGTTGTGTTAGTAACTCTGGGTTTTGTCCTGAGATTTACCAGACACTTTTTCCTGCCAGTGATTAAGGCCATGGTCTGAAATGGCTGCACCCCAAGTGGGCAATGAGCACACTGGCACCACACACTACCTCAGAGCATCAAAGGCACCAGGGAACAAAGTGCTGCTGTCCTTTTTACCATCTGGAGGGTGACTGACTTCAGATTCACGTCTGCAGACTGATGGTAAGCTGTTTTAGAGGGGACACATCTCTCTGCACTGCATATAAAGGGCAGGGTGAAGGTAGCACGAGTTGTTGGGCAGGCTTTGGAAGGAGACTGGAGCCATTCCAGGCCAGACACAGCCTGCTCCAGATGGTGCCAGCCCACCCATGGGCAGGGCACAGCTGAACCCCTCTGCCTAGTGGGAGGTGCACCTGCATCAACTTATTTAAGAAAGAACAGCAAAACATTGATGGAAAAGGATCAGGGACATGAGAACATATGAGAGTCTTCATGGCAGAGCGGGCCATTCCTACAGAAGGGCTGTGAACCATGGAAGACTTCCACCAGAGAGGAGGAAACAAGCATCAAAGAAGGAGTAGAAGAAAAGCAAGGAACAAAGAACATCAGGAGACAGTTCTATTCCCTGACCCCAACCCCCTGCCCCATATCACCTCACCAAAGAGAAAGAGCATAATCTGCAGCAGCAACCAGGTGAGGAGGGGCCTGCAGTGAAGGTGAGCTGGGGAAGGGGGGAGGAAAGATGTCTTCCTTAAGGGCTAAATATTTGTCTTAATTTCCAATACCTAAATCTGTAATTAAGTGCTTTAAATTGAACTAAATACCCCAGAGTTGAGTCTGCTTTGCTTGTGACAGTAATGGATGCATGATTTCCCTGCTTTTATTTTGTCCCATGGGTTTTCTCACTCTTCCTGCTCTTCCCTGTCCTGCTTGTGGTGGAGCAGCAGTGGCAGCAGCCCCACTGACTGCCAGGCAGGGCAACACACTGGTCACTCAGCCTCAAATACCTAAAACTGGTTATCTAGTCATCTAGGCTGCTAGAGAGAGATCCATCTCATTTAAGGCAGTGATCAAGGAAATGCCTACACATTTTAAGAAGGTTCTAATTATAGTTCTTTCCAAAACAGTGGCTTGATACAATATGATTTGTGAACGCATAGGTTTAATAATCTGCTGCCCAATAATGAGAACTATCCTCTTGTAGCAGGGAGATCAGTCCCTCAAAATTTTATATATTTATTTTAATATTTAATAAATCAAGCTTAGTCCTGAAATGTGTCCAAGCCTGTGGCAGTTTGGAGTAAGCAGAAAAACAAACCTAGAAGTTCATGTCAAAATTAAATGCAATGGTAAAATCTTCTTGCCAAAGTATGCAGGGATTTGTAGATTATCCTCTTCAATGGGCATGAATCCCATTTTAGATACCTGCATACTTTACACATGAGGACACACAACTCCACCTCCCAGCAAGAGTGCATGTCCTTGCTTATGGAAATTAAGGAATGGGGGTCATCTTAAGAAATAGAACTCTTAAATTCTGTACTTTGTTGTCAGTATCTTCAAGTAAGCTACTGCCTAAATTTGCATTATATTTGATATAATCAACGGAGTCTCTGGAGAAAATCAGCTGAACAATGAACGCACATGTACTGAGGGTGAAATGAATAGTTTTTCGTATTCTTTATTGTATTGACCAGATACTCATTGATTATAAAGGGAGCATGAGCTTGATTCAGGTGTCAAACATAGGCAGCATGTACCATTTAAGCTATCCTGAGATGTTCACTTCTCCACAGAGGCAGTAGAGACAGTATTTTTGGGACTCACACCCATGCCTATGCTCTGTAAGAGCAGCAACTAAACAGTGACAAGTGACAGGAAACTATTATACTATACCAATATACAATATACTATATATACTATACCAGTATACAGTAGATACATATATTTGGGGGTCTTAACTGAACTCCTGACTGACATGGAAAGAAAAGATTTTATCTTACTGGATCCTATGACTAAATCAAATGGATGTGGGGGAAAAGGCTGCATAATCATGCAATCTGTAGAAACGTGATATGCCAGCTGAGTGATTTGGGAGGTGAATTCCCAATCGAGTCTGTCCTGGCAAATCTGCGTTAGGTCATAATAATATATTCAGAAATATGGAGTCACTTGCTTTTGAAAATTTGGCCGGTATCTTTTATATTATTTAAGAATTTGTTTATTGTTCAGCCATTTTTAAATTAACTGTTATTTTAACTTGAATATGTGCAATGAAAAGCAAGAAGCAGGTATATAGCATATTAAGCAAAGGCTGAAAATGTTTGTACTGCATTTTGAGGGAGAGCTGGAAGGGAGATAACAACTGAATATTCCATCAATATTTGAAAAGCTATTGTGCTGTGCATACAGTTTCCAAGATAGCAACGAGATAAATATGCAAGAAAAGCTGTTTGCACTTGTGATATGAAGCAGTGTTACTATAGATCCCAACCTGAGAACATCTGAAGAGCAGCCCCAGGGGAATGCTGCAGGCAGCTAGCTGATGCAAGACTGTCAAAATTCAAGGACTTTCAGGACATTTTCTTAAATGAAAAAGAGACTCAAAATTGCAAATTTATTTCTTTGAAGCACTTCCGTTTCATCTGTGGTGATTACTAGGATGTTTTGCTTTGCCTAAAGATTTCTCTGAACTTAAAATAGCACAGACTAAATTCTTCCTCTCCTGTTTAGACTTGAAGTTCTTAGATGTCCTTACAGTAAACCGACAACTATTTGGGAGGATACGAAGAAAATAAATCTTTTTTCATATATTAGTTTTAAAGGCTATGCTAGTTCAAAATTTAAAATAATTGCTACTTTTTCTGGTGGTAATTTGTCTAGAAAGAGTGAAAGAAAATGTTATTAGAATATTTTCAACTATATTTTTGAGTCACTCTAAGTAGGTCTTTTAAAACAGCTTAGATTGCTCGCTGTGCAACAAGGAAAACAAAATTCATAGCACAGACAAGTGTGAATCTGGGTCATGTTTGTTCAGCTATGCCTCTCATGTCTGAAGTCAAAACCCTATTTCCATACTGAATATAAAGAAGGTAGTTGTTATCTTGAGACTGTTTTTCACTTAGTATTTGACACAGACTGAATGGCCAGATTAATTCTCACTACGAAAATCCCATCACATGATTTACACTAGCAGGAACTTGCTGTAAAGTTATATCAGGGAGCTGACCAGGATGCAAAGACACAGCACCAAAGATTAAACTACACAGCTCAAGGAATGTGGAATCCCTGTTTGCATTGTATTTTTTATCCTTATAATAACTTTCCTCTGGATGGGCTGTGTAGGATATCTGGTAAGTCTCTCCACCTCCTCTGCTTGTCAGAATCTTTTTCCCTCCTGATCTCTCCTTGTCTCCTTGTCAGAACATGAGCTCTTAGTTGATTCTTTTCCCTTGTCTTACCTGCTAATAGGCATTTTTCTGACTTACCTCAATAGCAGTCATCCTTACCAAAGAAATAATGGGGAAAAAATATTTCCTAGTTTCATACAGTTATAACTGTTCATTAGCAGTAGCAGGCAGAGGAGTGGAAACAAGATAGAAGACCTCAGCTCATCTCAGTAAACATTATTTCTTTTGAAAATATTTGTTATATTAGTTCAGGAACTTTTTCTATTTCTTTTCACCATTTTACTTTCTTAAAGATTTCTGACTCTTTTTCTAATATCTTGATTGAACTGACATTTAAGAAGTGCTATTTTTAAACACAGTAATCTACATAAACAAATACAAAAATTTATGCTCTCTAATGACAGTTTGTTGTCTTCTTTGAATAAGTTTACTAAATGCATTCAAAATATTCAGAATTCAGGCAAGAAACATTATCCTGTTATTATGTGAGCAATCTTATATTAATCCATATTTTACTACTTTGAAGCATATGCACTTACCCAGACATAAAATATTCAATATTCTGATAAGCTGGTACTTGTAAAAAATATAGTAGGTTTAACATCTTGTCCTAGATTTTAAGAAATGGGTTTTTTGTGTATTCAACTTTGCATATACAAATAATTGAGCTGAATTTCTGCATGCATAATTCATAACAGGTGCAAATACTCTTTGGGTGATTAGATAAGAGCTAATATTTGTGCTCACAATCACTTTAGGCACAGGAATTCAGGTCAGTGATTTGTGAGCACAAGATTACTCAAACTGCAAAGGCAGGTAGACAAATGTAAATCAGACCTTGATTTTGCTGACTGATAGAGGGTAGATTTGTTAGTGCAAGGTACTGAAAACTTGTAAGAAATATTGAGAATTTGTTATTTGTCTTTTGGTCATAAGAAGAGGAGAGTGATGGGCACCTTGCAGAACTATGACATCCCCAAAACACTCTTTATGAGTGAAGAAACTCACTTTCAGGCTACCATTCAGAAAGTAAACATATACTTTCTGAATGGTAGCCTGAAAGGGAGTTTAAAGGGCAAGTGAAGCGTCAATGGATGTGTTTATGTGCTTTAAATTAAGTACATATTTAACTAATTTGGTAAATAATGAAAAATTTTAAGAGGTTTGTAAAGGGGTAACAAACAATTAATATCAAAAAGGCACAGGACATTCAGGAGAAGTAAAAGAAATTTACCATCACAGACTTGCTAGAGAGCATTAGACCTTTGCATGGACGTTTTAATTCAAATGTAAAGTGGCATTGGGTAACTGTATCGAAGGAAGGTCACTTTACTTCTGCTTGATGGAAGTCACAGAATGTTTTAATATGCTTTATTTTTGTTTTATCTTTTCTGAGTAAAAGCAATAGAATATATTTAGGATGAAATGGCTATTTGTAAGTAAATGGCAGTTCATTGACTGCAAAATATTTCTTATGAAACCTCTCAGGCTCTGTCTGACAGGAGGCTCAGCTGAACACACCAGCCGTATCACGCAGAGGTGCTGAACTGAGGGCTGAAGGTTCCAGGATTTACAGTTCAAACTGGAGATCAGCTCCCAAGCTCTGCGAAAATGAGAAGCAGAAACCCTGGTTGAAGTCAGCATTGTCAGAGTTTTATAAACCCTGCTGCAGAGCTCCAACTGGGCTGCACTCCAAGAGCATTTATTTGGATAACAACCAAAATAAAATAAAAATGAAACTCTCCCCGTAACTTGTTCTTTTCCTCACTATTCTTGCAGACATATTTTAAAAGACCTCCTAGAGAAGGGCTATTTGTTCAGAAAAACAAAAGCTGGAGACTGGTACTAATAAAATATTTTTTGAGTTTTTTGGTCTATTTCTTTTCTGGACTGAGTTCTGTATATCTCAGTTATATCTACAATAGCCAATTATATATCATTATATATGCTTAAAAATATTGTATATACACTTTAGTTGTATTTGTACTAGAGGGAGATTAATACAAGGACTGATAACATAGGAGAAATTTTTAGTGTGATCAGCATAGCATTAATTTCTATTCACCAACTTGCCACAGAACATGAAAAGAAAATTCCTTAATGATTAATAATCTTTATTATGCACAGTGTACCATAAAACCAAACTGGGATAAAATGTGTGGATTGAGATCTTAATTAAAATTAGTTTAAAATATTGTATATGATTATTTTGGAAGGATGTTTAATTAGCAGACCATGGTAATGTCCCTCATAGTAATGCTGTGCTTTCACACATGAACCCAGTGTTTGCTCAAGAGTAAATGAAGGTTCATTCACGTGAGAGTGGACTGACATCTGTGCTCTGACCCTACACAGACGTCAGGCACTCAGTGTGCTCCTTTGGACCAGAGCACAGACTGAAGCCCTGTAAGATTGTATTCCTTAACAGGAACCTGGTCAGAGATCCCCAGTGTTAGTATGTGATTGGGCAATATAATTGAGTTTACACTCATGCTGCTAGGCTGGATTCTTCATAACTAGTGAGCATATAACAGTTTGCCTGATACTGCTAACTTGTTTTTTTTCCCAGTGTTATTCTAAGGCATAAGTCCAAGAAAAGAAGGACTCTACTAGTGATGCAAATAAAAAAGTAAAGCTTATTTTATCAAATTGCATCCTGAACTTCAGTGATTATGAAAGAATATAGACAGGCCTTCTAGGAGGCAGAGAAACAAGAAAAGCTCTGGACCCCTTACCATGAGGTTGTACTGACACCTGCATCTCCCTGATAAACCTCAAAAAATCTGGGCTTCTGTTCAAAGATGAAGGCACCGCAAAATCTTGTTAAAATATATAGTAGAAGGAAGTTAAACCCTTCATTTTAAATACAGTCCAGCTAGAAAGTTTCAGTGTTACAATACTGTGTCCAACATACTAAAATGCTATTTTTTCTTAACTGGAGACCTGTGGAGGTCATTGGTTCTAATTAATCTCTTTTCATCTGCCTTTATATCATGACCAGCTGCAAGAAACCCTTTTGCAATGAAACTGAAGCCATTTTCTTTCTAAAACAGCAAAATGCGAAGCAGATTTTAATTGTTTCTAAAAACTGTATATTTTAACATGTCCTGTCTTGGGAACACTGATGATTACAGATGAGATATCATATCTCAAAGAAATGAAGTGGACTGCTTTACTAAATTTAAATTATGCTTTGCAAACTGCATAAAATAGAAAGAAACAGTGTGATTTTTGTCTAGCTTTATAAGGGAAAGGGTTCTTATGAGTTCTGTATGAGTGCCTTGACTTCATCAAGATGAAGATTAAAATGTAATCTCATCTCACAATATCCTTTTAGGGCATTCTTACACAGCTTGAGTTGAACAAAGCGAATTTTAATTCCTTAATTCAGCTGCTGAGGAGCTCACCAAAACAGAGGAAAATTCTCAGCTGATGCACGTAGGGAAGACTTGCCACACACAAGCCATACAAAAATTCAAAGACAGAGGAAGGTCAAAAAAAATAAAACTGAAGTCAACACTTTGTGATAATCCTGGTATAGTAAGTATTCACTGCTTTCAAAAATTAATTAGGGAAGTCCTGGAACTCTTGGGTTTAATTCCTCTGTAATGCAATGTAGAGATCATGCACATAAAGAAGGAAAACTTCCCTCAAACCACAAAGTCACACAATGTGATTAATGACATATATGCAGATTAAAAAAATAATTTGATGGGTCTTAATAATGAAATAGACAAATGAGGAATCCATGATTACTGCTGAGGTTTTTTTAATGGGATTTTGTCATTCTGAACTTTATTATAGTTCATTGTAGTCATTTAACCTATATATTATTACTATCCATAGCAGGGAAATGTAACACAGTGATTCATCTATAAAGACTGTAGTAAAGCAGGCAAAAAAAAAAAAATCCATACCTAATGGACACTGACACATAATACAAACTACAGAAGAAAAGACGCTTGATCCAAACCATCATCATTAAAGAAATACTTTTTATTATATTATAGTATTTATTGTGTGCCTATGCAAATCTTCCTGAAAGAAACCTCAATGAGATTAATATCTTTTCTCTTGAAACTATGTTTTCCCTTCAAAGTTTTACTTCTATTGTATCTGGACTTTTTAATAACAAAGAATGATTGATTGATACCACAACATGAATTTCATCTTAGTGCAATTTCTAATGTGCCTTAGATACATCTAGAACTCTTGGTTGTGTCTATAATGGGAACAGAGTTCAGAGAAGTTGGGAGAAGCATCTTTTAGTCTCTGTTTCAGAATGCTTGAACCACCACATATTTTACCTTCTCAAAAAATTGGCGATTTTCTTTTTTTTTGCCTTCAGAAAGGCAAAGGCTTGGCTTTTGCTGACCTGACACTTTACAAGTATGAGTTCCTCTATTTGGTTTTTTTCTGTAAGCTGCTTGAATAATTTGGAACCAGTCACTTCAGGTTTTTATGCCTTGGTCTCCCTATTTTTTTTAATGGATTTGATATTGACCTATTTTTATATAAAGTCCTATTTCTTTTTGCTCTTTTCAGCAATTGAATTTTCTATCATCACCAAAGCAGTAAGAAAATCTGCGGGTGAAGTTAGACACCTATTTTTTTCCTTACTTGTGTTACCTTCTGGTGAATTCAGTGGTAAAGCAACAACTGACAAATAAGTGCAGAACATTTTAGCCAGCATGTGGTGTGTCAGATGCTGAAATGTGATGGTATGTGGCAGTATTTTATCACTAAACAGCATTGTCACACAGCATACACAGTTGCCTGAATTAAAGTGGGCCCAGAGAGCATAAGCTAACAAGACCAATATATTTGACTTGATTTTTACAGCTCATCAGAAAGGCAAATTATTTTAGTCATGACTATTTCTGTTGTTGCTTTTAGGTGAAACGTTGCATTTTCGTTTGTTTATTCAGCTTTGATTCTATTGAAGACACTGGAAATTTTATCACAACTTTGATGGATTTTTAACTAATCTTAAAATCACTTATATGTAAGAAATTAAAGTCTTGTTTCAACAGCTCTTAATTGTATGACTAACTCATATCTGTAAAAGGAAGCCTATTAATGCCAATGTTGTTATTCTGTGTATATGATCTCCTGATAAGATTATTAAAGTTTCTAAAACAAGTAAAAATTAATACCCACTGTTTTCTGTCAAGTTTAGAGATCTCAATAGAAGGTGCTTTAAGGTTTAATCACCTTGTCTTCATGTATAATAAATTTCAAAATCTGTCCCTGTCTGTAGCAGTAAGACTTAAAACAGTAGAATTCGGTATCCCAGCCTTGTTATTTATTTTCTGAGTCATATACATGAGAAATGTTTTCTTCATGAAGCTATTTTCAGAAATGAAGATGTTATTTTATTTGTGCATATGTAGTAGCCTTGGAATTCAATGTGATGACCCTTTACAAAAGCCCGGAGAAGGCTCCTGCCTGCACTCTCCTCTGTAAGGATGTCAGAGTGTGAATTAAATGTTCCAAATTTTTTAATAGCTGTAAAAGGCTGAATGGAAGTAGACTTTGTGCTGGTTTTATGACTAATGTGGGAAACTAGCCAAAGAGAGTTCTGAAAGGTTAGAATGACTTTGATAGTGTCGGTGCCTAATCATTGCCTAGAATATTAATGTGACAGACAGGTGCTTTGTAAAGTCCTGTTTAAATGAGCTAGTGACTTACCAGAAAGAAAAGGTATTTCAGAGTTCAAGTCGAAGTAATTTCACTGTTTATAATTCCTTGCCATTAGTTTCCAAAGACAATGATTACTTTCTATTCTAATATTTTGCATGCAGTAACTTTATAGCTATTTTACAATATATGTTACCAATGTGCATAAGCATTAGACTGCCATTGAACTAATTTTTATTTAATTTGACATGTCAGAAGCCTTGACTCAACATGTGTTCCTCCTTAATCATTTAACCAGTGTCAGTAGAATCCAAAAGCCAATTTTATACCTTCACTAAAACCTTGACTATGAAACAGAACTCAGACACTGACACAATTATTTCATTCTGGTTTTAGTGGCAAATTAAAACTGACAAAGAGGAAAGAAAATTAACAAACTTTGAAAAGGAAGCATGTACAGTCTAATGGATTAATCTCTAAATTCACCTGCCATCTTTCTGTTTCTCTAATAATCCTCAAAAAAAGAACTAATGAAGTACAATGAACACAGGAGATTTCACAATGGCATATTTAAAAATCTACAAGTTTCCCCAATATTAGCTCATTTGAAAGGTATAGTTTAGCCCCAAGAGTTTTCTTCATGTGAAATACAGTCTACAAAGACACATAGCAGTAAAGGTTTGTTAAAGTCAATTATGTGAGAAATTACAGATCTTATAAAATAAAGTCATGGGTCTTTATCACAAACTATAGGTTTCATTTCCTAATGTGAGTAAAAATAATTTGTTTAGATATAATTTATGCTGGTTTTAAGTTTGGTAGACTTATAAAAACCCTGCATGGTGTGGCTGTAAATATAATTAATTTCAATATTTGCATAAATATTCTTATCAATAGAATTGTGCGGCTTATAATTTCACCATACCTCCCTGCTTTTTTTGGGGCAATTTCCAACTCCAGATCAAATTCTTGTCTCAGTGGCCACAGGCTCACATTTATCCCTTACATGTTTGTGTTGCTTGCTCCTTTAATTTATAGAAAGTGTCCCATACTCCAGTAAAACACTTGGTTTTGACTACCTATTCATTTTGGTATTTTGCTCCTCTGTTTGTCTCTTATCTCAGTCTTTTACTTTAATCATACTCTAGTGGTTCCTGCTTTAGAGACAATTACCTTTACTTCAGAATCCTTTACATAAAGACCTACCTTTTTTTTTCTTGAGCAAATGAGCAGTGATTAGCAAAGTGAATTTCAGGGTTCCTCACTTTCTAATTTGCGTCTGAAAGTGGATACACTTATCACTCCATCAAAATTCCAGTTCTCTGGACTCAAAAGCAGCATCATGAACTGGTACTTGGCTGTACAGTGCTCATGGATTTTTTTCCTGACATTCTCTTAGTACTGCTTTTTAAAAATTGCTTAATTACCTTCTGCAAAATATGACACCCTTCTAGATAGACAGACTAATGTAGATTACAGTTATATTATTGGCTTTCTAAAAAGGTTCAGGAAAAACAACTTCAGGAGCAGTGAAGGCATAACAGAGGATAAACACTAAAACAGAAAGGGAAACCTAGGGTAAAGTAAGAAGCTGTGACTTGTCCAACAATTTTCAGCTCTCTGGCAGGTGTTGGATGCTGCCAGAACTTCACAAAATGAGCAGTGCAGATTTACACATAGCTCAGTCAAATGATATTTTCTGCACATAGACATAAGTGTGTTGGATAGCCCAGCATTAATGTAAAGTGGCATTTCGGCAAGTTTATTTATTTGCCATCTATGTATCATATTTTAACTTAATTTTATTGGTATCCCTGAGGTAAGATAACTTGAACTTTTCCCTATTTTCTGCTTGGATAATTTTCTTTTTAATTTTTAAAGTAGTTTATTCATTGATTAAAAGACCACCCCCCATGCCATTTTATAATTCTAAAGACAGGCAATTGGTTGGTTTTTGTTTTGTGGTTTGGTTTTTTTTTTTTTTTTGGTTTTTTTTTGGTTGCTTTTTGTTTGTTCATTGGTTAGTTGGTTTTGTTTGTTTGTTTTGGCTTTTGCTTGATTTTTTGTTTGTTTTGTTGGTTGGTTTTCAGAGTTGTTTTTGTTTGGTTTTGTTGTTGTTTTGTCTGTTTTAATTCTTGATTAACCCAAGATTTTGATACCAATTTCATTGTCTGGTAATGGTAACAACAGATAGTTTTTCATGTAGAATGACAGTACTCTGCTTTACAGCAAGCTGTATGTTTTAATTACATATCACTCTGGCAATGCAAGCCATGAAAAACAAAAATAAATCACACTGCGGCTTAGGCAAGACATTGTCATTTTGATAACAAATATACATTTGTTATCATGGCACTTGAAATAAAAAAGGAATAATTACATCAAGAGTAATGAGCAGTCAAGGTTATCTGAGCTTGTTAGTACCCAAGGGATGTGTGGCTGGATCAGAAGGAACAGAGGCACAGCAGGTTCAAAGTTGCTGGTTACCTACATTGATCATGGTCCTGTGAGAAGTTTTGCTGATATCCCAGGCTTGAGGTTCCCTTTGCTGGTTCAGGTGGCACATGAGCAATAAGCTTAACATACACAGACAGTTCTAGATTTCTTCCAGAAAGCTGTTCCTGGAGGATAAAAATAAATTGTCTATTAGCTTCACTACTGAAACTCTTTGTCCAGAAAATGAGAATCCTATGTTCTGCTTGGCCTAGAAATCTTAAAACTTTTGCATCTCATCTAGATTCTCCTTCTCAGATTAGGATCCTTGTCTAAGTTTGAAAGACAGGTGTCTGCTAAGGAAGGCAGGAGCCTCTCTTGAAATGGAAAATGTAAACCTCTGCCCTCCAAATTATTATAATTATGAAATTAAGGGGCTCTCAGACAAAGATGTGGTAGTAGGAATATCAGATCTTTATTAGGAAAAATAAAATAAAAATGCAATAATACAAAACAACACTGAGAGTGTTGCCCGATTGATAAATGACACAAAACTCGGATAAGTTTTGTGGGTGCTTTATTAAGGGCCCGGGGAACTGGGGGACTCACGTCCCAAAATCCCAGCCCCCGAATTCACGTATGGGTGCTTCCCTCTTATACATGCGATTCACAACAAAGTCTCCAAGGAACAGTTTCCCCGTTCCCCTTGCCTAGCCTCCAAGGAACAGTTCCCCGTTCCCCTTGCCTAGTCACAGACCCCTTGTGATACATTCCTTGGTTCACAAACAAGATCATTAATCCTCTGCTTATCTTATTCTAAGAGCATTGTATGCTGCCTCTAGACAGGTTAGCATTCTTACTTTCTTGCACTAGTTTAATTATTTATTAAATCCCTAAGACTACCTGCTAGGTTACACACAAAACTCAACACACTTTTCAACGGCTACAAAACTGCTTTTTAACAAACCAGTTCACACACAACTCACTATAATTAAATATTTTGCTAAATTTCATTTCTTTTCCAACAAGAGAGTGAGAATACAACCTGACACCCTGTGGGTCAGGGTGTTGGCAGTACTCCCATTAAATGGTGGCTGCAGCCCTCCTGGAGTGAGTGACAAATGTGGTTCTGTTGGAGCAGTGATCATGTAGAAGGGTGCAGTTTTCCTCTGAAGGTCCAGTGGGGGTGTAGATGGGCCTGGTCTGTTACATGACTTGTGAGGGTTCCTCAGGGTGAGAGAGATAGACGAGAATCTTGCTTCATGGTCAGAAGGCTGGATTTATTATTTTATGATATATAATACATTAAGACTATACTAATAAGAATAGAGAGAGAAGTTCAGAAGCTGCTAAGCTAAGAATAGAATAGGAATAGGAACGAATAACAAAGTTCTGTGTCCAGGCAGAAAGCAAGCAAGCTCTCCTGTGAGTGGTCAGCAAATCCAAACACTCACAGAAGACCAATCACAGATGCGCCTGTTACATTCCACAACAGCAGATAATAATTGTTTACATTTTTCTTCTGGGGCCCCAGCTTCCCAGAAGAGGAAAAATCCTAAAAGAAAGGATTTTCCACAAAAGATTTCCGTGACACTGGTCTTCTGGGAATCCAGTGGGAAAAGAAAGCTGCTCCTCTGGGAATCCAGTGGAAGAGGTTATCCATGGTGCTCCCAATCTCAGATTGGCTCCTCCCCTGGGCAGAGCATCTCCCAATGGGATGATGTAATTTTATCAGTCAGGCAGTGAGACTCAATGGCCCATTAACAGAAGATATCTTCCTGGAGGGAGGATTGGTTGTGGAAGAGATAAAGAAAACTGCCCTACCTGGTTTTAACAGGCGGCCAAATTAACAGAAGATAGCTCCCCACCTCTAACAAGTGGCAATAGAATACACACCTCTGGCCACATCTTGCATTTGCAACCTGAGACAATCCTAAAACACAAGAGTCCAATGTATAGGAATTTAGGTACTTTACAGACAGGTTACAATGTATTTTATATGCATTATTTAGACTTTTTTTACCTGCTTCAACAGCACAAGTGTCTATTTTTCTTCATTTTATGAGGAAAAAATTTTGTTCCTGATAAAACTTCAACCAAAACAAAGAAAAGCCTTGCAATATTAAGGAAGGCCTTAACCGTATCTTCTTTGACTCATTGTTCCTAATGTTCTTTTCAGGCATGCAAAGCTTGAATGACTAAACCAGGCATTTAAGGCTATAAAAATCATGGTTCATTTTATAAGAAAGATAAGCCTCATCTTCTTGTGCTTTCTAACATATTACCAATGTCCCTTCTCTCTTTCAATGCCCTTCTCAGACTATAGATACAAATTTTCACTGTTTTTCAAATTAACTGAATCTCCTTTGAAAAATTGTTGCATTTAATTTTCTATAATATTGCTTATATATATATTTTAATGGCCATTATGACAAAAGTTATTCCTGCTTATCCCGTGTAAGGTGATCTCTACCATTTTATTTGGTAAACTAATCTGAAAGCCAACTTACTGCATGATTAAAGCTATCCAAAATCTGTTGCACCCCAGGGAAAAGTGTGTCCCCCATAGAAACCCTACTCAAGTCCATCTTTCCAGTTTTCTTATTCAACTGTTCCTTTTTTTTTCCTTAAGTATACCATCATCCCCATGAGATTGGTACTCACATCAGGGTCAACTCTTGCCCTGGACTACTCCTGGGCAATCAGAAAATGGAAAGCAATAAGGACATGAATGGTAGACATTGGAGTAAGTTAGATGACCCTACAGCAAGGTTTTGTAACCTAGTCTCATGACAAATGAAGAAACTGTAAAAAATAACATTAAAAAATTAACCCAAATGTAGCAGAAGAACTGTCCATATAAGCCTTTCACAGTTTCCTAGTGAGGGTGATAAAGGAAAGAGTTTTGGGAAAAATACAGAAAAAACAACATCTTCCATTGTCCTCTCTCAGCTTCCAGCATCAGAGATATAACATGCACATGCCAGCAGCCTGTATTCAAGAAAGGAATAAATGATTTATTGTTTTCTATTGGAAGGAATTTAAATATTAAATTAATTTCAGATCTTTGGAAAAGAGAAGACCATTATTAACAACTTAATTTGATTTCTGGAATACTATAGATCATAAAATGTCTGTTAGGCCTTTTAAAAGTTTTGATCTGGATTTCAACTATAAATCCAACACATGTTCCACTGATCCTCATGTGTATATATATGTAGGAGTGACTAATTCCTTATATATTAGAATTGCCCATATCCATTTTTTGTGCTTGTTTAGATAAATATTAAACTCACACAGGTTCCTTATTTTATTCATTTCTTGTAATGTCCAAAAGTCAATTTTAGTACTCACCACTGACTTTTGACTCACAATTTTTCATCTTTATATTTCTCTCTCAAAACCCACTTTCCAGAATTTTACTATGATAAAATCTTTGCTTATAATTTTGTGTTTCAGATTCCTTGCTCTGTCTTCTGTCTCCTGATCTTTGCTCCCTATTGGTTTCCCAAGCTTATACACTTTTCTATTTACCACTCTGGCTTTTCTTTTCTTTTCTTTTCTTTTCTTTTCTTTTCTTTTCTTTTCTTTTCTTTTCTTTTCTTTTCTTTTCTTTTCTTTTCTTTTCTTTTCTTTTCTTTTCTTTTCTTTTCTTTTCTTTTCTTTTCTTTTCTTTTCTTTTCTTTTCTTTTCTTTTCTTTTCTTTTCTTTTCTTTTTTCTTTTTCTTTTTCTTTTTACCACTCTGGCTTTCTGAGTAGAAACACTGTGAGCATAGCTAGGTGAGATGGGTTCTTCTCTCAGTTTTTAATGAAACAGTAGCTTGCAGCAGCTATCCAAGGGAAAATTTGTTCAGGTGTGAAAGTCTAAACTGAAGAAAGCTCAGAATGTATGGAAAAGTGCAGGTCAAACTTGTTCATCTTTCTCCTGAGCAAATAGTGTGACATTTTAAACAGCTGGATTTATTTATTGGATCTTATAGTTCTGGAATCTGCAGGTCTTAGCGCAAGAAAGTATTCTTTGAATTAAAAGGAGTACCATTGCTTTGAAATTATCCAGTGAAAACTGTTCCAAAAGAATTATGTTGAGAAAGTGGGTAGCTTCATTAACAACTGAAGGCACTGGTGAAACACATCTTCCTTTCTTAATAGTAGAGACGAATTTGGGCATTTCTGTGGAAGTGCACAGACTGAAGTAAATTTCCAGAAACCTTGCAGAATGACACTGGAGTGATCAGAATTGGGGTTTTTTTTGCTGTTAATCTTCTGGCTCAGATCCATATGCTATCCTTTTTTCAAAAGACAAGACTCTCTTAATAGAACGCTCTGCCTACTTAAAACCAAGGGCAGATTACATCTGTGACTCAGAGGTACAGGAACAGAAAAAGATTAATGTCAGGGCGCACTGAGCATCATCCTTTATAATTTCTTTTTTCTGCAGCTTCAGTAGAAATCAGTGTTCATCCCTAACTCCATGTATACCAAGTGTAATATTTTTTTCACTAAACTAATGTTTACCTGGGTTGAGAACAGATAATAGAAATAATAAAAAGTTACTGGTGAGTCAGACAGGACAGTTGTATGGCATTTTTTCTAAGTTAAAGTTATCTGCAATATTGTATTAAAAAATAAGGGCATTGTTAAAAAAAACCAAACCAAACAAACAAAAAACCCCCCAAAAAATAAAAAAACAAAAAAAAAAAAAACAAAAAAAAAAAAAAACCAAACAAAAAACCAAAAACAAAAACAAAAAAAACCAAAAAACAAAAAAAAAACAAAACAAAACAAAACAAAACAAAAAAAAAAAAAAGAAAAAAAAAACAGAAAAAAAAAAAAAAACCAGAAAAACCCAACAGTTCATGAACAGGTACCTCCTGCTCAGCCAGCTGCTGGTTGTGCTGCTCAGCCTCAGCCACTGCCATGGTTTAACCCAGCCAGCAGCCAAGCCCCACACAGCAGCCTGCTTTCTTCCCTGCCAGTGGGATCCAGGGGTAAAAGCTAGAGAGGTAAAAGTCAGAAGTGTATGGGCTGAAAAACTCGTGAGATGACATAAAGACAGTTAAACAGGGAAAGCAAAAGCCACACACACAAACAAAGCAAAACAAGGACTTAGACTGCTATTCATAGGCAGGCAGCTGTTCAGTCATCTCCAGGAGAGCAAAACCCCATCAAGTGCTACTTCAGAGGACAAACTTCATCACTCCAAACATCCTCCTTCCAGCCTCTTTTTCTCATTTTTGTATACTGAGCCTGATGTTGTATCATCTGGAGTATCCCTTTTGTCGGTTTGAGCCACCAGTCCTGGCTGCGTCTCCTCCTGACCTCCCAAGCACTCTCAGTTCCTCCACCAGCACAGCAGCATGAAAAGCAGAAGCCCTGCTCAGCAACAACAAACCACCTCTATATTACCAGCTCTATGTTCAGCACAGATCCAAAACATAGCCCCATGTCAGCCACTGTGAAGAAAATTAACTACCCCAGCACACTTGCCCCTTAAAGAAAGAATTTAAATGCTTACAGACCTCTGACTCGAGCAGGTTCCCAAGAATTAGCTATTATGGTGCAGTTTTTCAGTTTTGATGTACCTTTGTCAACTTAGCTTACTGTGTTTTCCTGTGAAGCTGTGTGGGAGCAGCACCACCAGGAAACAGACATTCACCATTCTGGCTCCAGTTTTGAATTTGTCAAATCCCAACAGTAGAACAGCTGGAAAAGGGGATCAATGTATTTTGCATTATGAATAGCTATAATACTTAATGAAGGCATGACACCTGTAATGAAAATCCACAGAAGCTGAAGAGACAAAGCTGTGCTTGTCAAAAGAAATTCTTACATGACCTTAAATCTACCCAGATTTTCATCAATTCAGCTTCTCTGAAGCTTTCTGGAAATCAAATCTAAATGAACAGTAGAAACACCTGAGCATATGTTTTGGTCACTGAATGTGAAAGCCAATAATAACTTCCACAAGAAAAGGAACAGTGCCTCAACCTGTCCTTTCATTTGGCCTGTTTTGAAAAGGTTAATGTAAGTCTGCACATAAGACTTTCAAGAGTCAGTTTCTTATAAAAGGCAGAAAGAAATATTTTGTGGATAGCTCCAATTTGTAAATATTGAAATTATGGAGATTCATAGAAAGTGCCATTAAGATTAATTTATTTTCACCACTTGAAAATTTTATTTCTTAATCTGAATTTTAGACATGACTCTCTGTTATTGTAACCTATGCACATTACTTTCTATTCTGTCTAACATGAAAAAGGAACTAAACTTCTACTGTTTGTAATGGGTTTGTTGACTGCAATAGTTTTCATCTTTTACTTTCATCTCTAGCCTTTCTACTCTTTTAGGATTTTGGTTTTTTAGGTCCTTGCAGACTGTGTTTTCTAAACCTCTGACCAGTAACATTGCTATGTCATAAACTCTTCCTAAATGGTGAATTTTATTTGAGAATCTTCCCATTTGAGAAGTATTTTTGCTTTATTAAACTTCATTATGAGCTGCAGTGCCAGACCACTGTGGTGTTGGATAGATAGGTCCGATTCTCTACAATTTAGGCACAAGTCACACGGATGATGTTCAAAATGTTACATTTTAAGACATTTTTCTTGAGTGCCTTCATCTTTTCTTATCATTGAACCAGTAAATACCAAGTCATACTCTCCAACTAATGTCAGCCTATGTTGCAAACATCAGTTCAATTTTTCATATGGGATTATTTTTTAAATTGCTTTATAATCACATAATGTACCTAAAATAATATAAAATAGAGGAAATAAATCAACAATAGTCCTCCTCTATATTTTAGTTTTCAGAATTTTTAATTTAAGCATAAGAGGAACGAGTAAGAAAAGATAATTTATGCTAATATAGGATCACTTTTCTTAAAGAAATTCTGAGAGATGGTATAACACAATTAGATAAGGAAAACTACATTTTATATCAATGCAGTGAAACACTCACAGCCAAAATGAATGACATGCCATCACTGGTCTGACTGCATATCTTATCTGCCAACAGCTTCTGCCAGCTATGCTCTACAATGATCATTGAATGACCATCTGTGACCAGTATAGCTATGTCAGTGAAAGTCATCAAAATAGTCCT
Organism: Melospiza georgiana; assembly: GCF_028018845.1. Classification (NCBI taxonomy): domain Eukaryota; kingdom Metazoa; phylum Chordata; class Aves; order Passeriformes; family Passerellidae; genus Melospiza; species Melospiza georgiana. The sequence goes on along the minus strand of NC_080430.1, from coordinate 127,189,296 downwards.
GACATAAGATATTCAGGAATATGCTCTATTTCCAAAGTGGTAGCAGCTACATGCTGAGCTCTTCCCTCCACCAATATACCTTTTTGGCTTTTTCCTGCTTTAACTGATCTACACAAAACATCTTGACAACAGTTGCAATCAGATTTGAGGTTTTAAAGGGTTGACAGGGATTTTTCTGGCCTTCTGAGTTGGAGTGAGCTTTATTGCATTATGAGGAACCATTAATACTCTTATTCTTCTTTATCATATGAGTGTGAATGAGATAGTTTGTGTCTTGTTGGCTGAAAATTAGGCACAACTACCATACCCTTCATAAGAAATATAAAATTAGTTGCTTGATATATCTTATGGGTAGGGATATTAAGGAAAGCAATTTAATAAATTTTCCCTGATTCACATTTTTAGTTAATGTTCAGAACATAATAGCAGAGAAGTTTGACTTTAGTATTTGCTCTGATAACCTGCTTTTAATAGTAAAGACTGAATTCTTGAAAGAAGAAAAGGCTTAATATTACAGGAGTCCCTGGAAGTTCTCCCAGTCTAGCTTTACCAACAATTATATGACTCACTTTCAGTAAACCTTCAAATTTAGTATCTTTTCAAGTTACTGAAATTGACTTTCCAGTATCACTAGCAATCAATGAGATTTTAACATTTTCAAAGTATATATGTGACATAAGAATTCCATTGATTTAGGTTTTTAAGTCCCTTTATGATCTGAGCATCAGAGTAAAGCTTATCAAAAATATTTGTTTAAAGGTACAGATAGGTACTAAGGAGTATTACAAATAAAATATATGAAGCACTTGGCACCTCTTTAAGCAATTTTGAAAATCCTCCAAGTTGTTAATGAATCTTTAGATAATTAAATGTAGTTGTGACTAGAGTTTTGTGATGACTTTAGGGACAATGTTACTTTTGGTGTTGAGACATTATCATATATCTTATTCTTTTATTTAAAAAAAAATTACATTAGGAACAAAGTTTTCTTTTCATAAAGCTATTGTACATTAGCTATGTTTGATGGACATGTGTAGAAAGACATTTATTGATTTAGATTTTTCTGTTTTAATCTACCAGAAATTACTGCAACTTCATTAGTTAATTAAATAGTTCACTAAGTCATCTATTTACTATTTACTAAGTCATCTATTTTTACCATTCAAAGTGTCTGGTAAAGACCAGCCCCTGCTATTTCTAAAAATAACAAAACGCATTTTACAATAGAATGTGAAAAACATAGGAAGAAGCTGATTTTTGAAATCACAATCTCCTATATAAATGTTTGGGAAGCACTTTATGACATTAAGTGTTTTGTAATTTGTTTCCTTGCTTAACTCTGGTACTGCTGCTTTCTTTTTTAAAGTCACATCACTGAGCTGGCCAAGTTTCCTGTGACACACATCGTTTTATGGCTAACTGTTCCAATTGTTTTGTTACCTATTTTAACACTACTGCAAGAAATGTGAGAACTGACAAGTCACTTTTTTCGAGGACAGAAAGGTCCTCAAATGTCTAGATAGTGTCTAACAATCACTGTGTCTTTGTCAATGAACACATAGGAAGGAAGTGTGTGAGGCAGAGCTTCAGATTGAGTTCATATATTTTAAAAGCAGAAGTCTTTAAAGGAATAATGGACAATCTTAATGGGTTTTGGGGCCTCATCATTTTTAACAGTGCTCTGCGGCTTTCCAGACACCTGAATTACATTTTTCATCTGTGATGTACTAAATCCTCATAGTAAGGTAGAAGTTAGCATAAGAACTTCAGAAAGACATTTAATTTCACTTTATATCAAGGTATTTCTGTCCTGAAAGAATCCATTTTTCTTTTCCTTTTCATTTTCAAAATACATTTTTCTCTTTCTCAAAAGTATCTGAGATAGATTTTAATGGGTATTACAAGGCTAGTTTTGGTAGTAGTTAAAACTTCTACCTGCAAAATGGGTACTTTATCAATTATAATTTTTTGAAAAGCAAATAATGTCTCTATTAAAATAACATTTATTATTATTAAAAACAAAACAAAAGAACAAAGACATATTTGAAAAGGCTTAGGGTTTATATATTTCCTCACGTTCTATTCATTAATTTTAATAGTTTTGAATTTATACCAGGAATTAGATAAAAACAAAGGGAAGTGACATTTTAAGCCATCGTGTCCAATTTATATTTTCACTCAGCAATACTCCTGTTTGCTACAAACACTGGAAATGTCAAAAGAGCCCTAGATCCTTTTGATACCAGGTCACTGCTTACTGTAATGCTGATTTATTACTTTAGAGTGCAACAGAGTTTAGACATTACTTATATGCATAGAAAAAGCCTCCATTTTTTACTAGCACACAGGCTGAGTTACAAGAGTACACCACCAAGGTTTGTGCTGACTGTATTTTCATGAGATGTGAGAGTTTCATAGAAATAAAAAAAATAGAAAAAGAAAAAAGAAAAATGCAGTACTAGGAAGGTAAGAACTCCAGAGAACATATTTTTGTGATTTTTATTTTGTCCAGTCTGATCTCCATCCTAAGAAATGCCCTAACAACTGCTTTTCACAGCAGTGGTGAAATGCATAAACTACCAAGGGTCCATTAGAATATGAGCTTATCTGGAAAGGAGAGGGTAGTAGGCAAAGATGTGATTCCCATATAGATGAATGATGCTATATAATGTTCTTTTTATCCTCTGGCTTTCTCACATGGGAGAGAGTTCTGATGAAAGCAAGAGCATGATTTATCTGCATTTCCTTCTTTTTTTCTGACAGATTTGGACAGATGGAGTATAGTTATAGAATTATAGACCATCCTGAGTTAGAAGGGACCCATAACAACGATCAAGTCCAACTCCTAAATGTCCATTTTGAAATCATTAGATTTCCAAATGGGTGGACTTTTTATTCATGACTAAGGGTTTCCATGTGGTACTAAGATTCACAAGACTATTTGAGGACTAATGATTTTTATATGCACATGATTTTATAAGTATCTCAATAGAAAGGCCTGATAAACCTCTTATAGAAAACTGGGTCACTGTCCTACATTTTTAACATGTATATAAAACAGCAAAACCCTATTCCTCTATTCAGGAAGCAAAAAATTATTAGTTCTAATAATAAATGGTTCCCAAATCAAGAGTTCTTCAGAGTTTTATTTTTAAAATACATATATGTACCTATCTCATCTGCATTAACTTTGCCTCTTTGCCTAACTCTCTTTTTTGCCATACATCTTTCAGATCTGCAGGATACCAGAAAGACTGAGGGGTCTCAAATTTACCTCACACATAAATTCCAAAGTAGAGAGATTGTACTAATAAAGATTTCTAGGGCTCTTTCAGGCTCTTTTCTACAATTTGATGGTTTCCTTTAAGTAGTAGAAATAGAGTTCTGCTAAATCCTTCTGAACATTTGTTTTAGGTATGGACATTTCATTTTGAAAAAGTGAAAAAATATTTATTAACATGGCCCACAATAGAAATGCAATGCAAAAGCACAGGTGCTGAATCACATGAGAAGCATCTGCTGGACCAGCTGTTGCCACCATTGCAGTGCAAGAGGGTGCCCAGGAGTATTTTCTCCTGCAGTTTTGTTGGTTCATTTGGGAAGAATGATAGGTGATGGTCTGCCAAGCTGAGATGTGATTATTGTATTAAAGAGTGATTTGGTTGACCTCAGGTGTACCATCTTGTTAGTGACTCCCATGACTGGACTGCTGCCAAGACATATTTGCAGGGGAGTGGACAGATTTATTGAGCACAACAAGAGGGAAAATAATGTCTCTTTGTTATAATGGAGAATAGGCATGAGCTGTTAACCTACATAGTACAGCAGAGATGATTAAATATTCATGGTAGCCAAAACTCAGTAACAATGACTAACCTTTGTGTTAGAATGCTAGCTCACTGAGTGAAAAATGCACCTAAGCTGTACTTTATTTTGACTAAGAAGGCTGAAAGGAAAAAGAAGCTGATTTCTCTGGACTGTTAGACGTCTGCCTCTCTCTTGAAATGCAGTTACACAGGTGCCTGGCTAGCACTTCAGGAAATCAGGCACTTGGTATTTAACTCCTATTCCTAGGAAGTTGTGATAGAAGGGTATGACTGAGACACTTGGGTTACATGAGAATGTCCAAGAGCATCAGGTTCCTCACAGATTCAGGCAGTTATCACAGCATTAAGTGATTATGCAGGAAATAGGCTACAGATTAATAATCAGCCAGACCTTTTTGTTAATTTTTCCTAACAGTTTATCAGCTGGAGCGAGAAAGCCTCAGGTGTTGGGATCTTCATATTACAGTGTATTATCTTTAGGTATTTTATATTGGTTTGGGAAATCCAGCTATTCTAGTACATTACAGAATACATACCTCAAAACAGTATCTTTTCCTTGTACAATCCAAGTGCTGCAAAGAAATTTTAAAGTAGGGTAGGACTTTCTACTCCATCATTTTGCAGGAGCAGTTTCATGTTTAAAGACCACTTAAAGATCACCTTTTCTCAATTTCTACTAAGAAGTCAGTTTTACAGGTGTAATGGTGAAACCAGAAAATTTTGCACAGGCTCTTGCCACTGAGCCCTGTATTATTTAGATTGAATTTTCCATTAGTATCAATATGTTCATCAATAGCACAGGACCATGGCTTATGTTCTTGTAAGTGTATTTTGCAAACAGCTAGTGAGGTCATGAAATTAATTTTGCAACAGCTTATTCAAACAACTGATGAGGCCAATAGTTTAGCTCTTCTCATTAGTGTTAGATATAAACCTTTGCCCCCAACAGTGAAAGATAAATGTTTAATTTAAGCAGATACCTAGTTCCCTTTATTAATGGATTTCCAGTATGCATTTGTAATGCTCTGTTTAGTGTTATGGGGTTTTTTGTGGATACATTCTCTACACTTGGCTGTTAGAAGTTTTAATATCTTTAATAAAATGTTCTCTAAACATCATTACTAAAATTCAAGCCCGATAGCAAACTGCTACGGAAGTGTTTGCACTATCAAGGTCACAGTCTAAACAATTTATAACAGCTGTAAATATTTAATATGAGTTGGATACTCAAGAATGTTCATACATTTATTTCAACTTTTTTTTTTCTGTAGTGCCCAGCGCATGTTGTTTCTTAGCGATGATTAAATGAAGTCTATTAATAGACTTATAGGTAAAAAATATTTTTCCCAATCTGCCAGTCTACAACCTGAAAGTTGTAGAATTGCATGAAAAAACATATTGGAACATAAGCTTCTTTTTCCCTTGCATGTTCTTTCTGGGAGCAAAAACTGCAGGTATATTTTGACAAATGTCAGGAAGATAAGACTCCTAACAAATGCTAGGAGATGAAAACTCAGCTTTCTGGAAGGTAGCAGGAGTTTTGTCATTGGCTTAATCAGAACTAGAGGTTCCCTTGGGGAAGATATGTTTTGAGGCAACTGCCATGTTTTCACATTGTTAACTTTATGCTAATAGTATTTAAAGCATAGCTATTCTGTTTGGGTAACAATGGTGAAATGAGATGCTATCCTTGTTTTGTTCTCTATTTCCTCATATTTAATGGTTAAAAGGGTTACCCTGATATTGTGATCAAATATCACTCATGCATACATCAAACTTCCATTTATTATATGTAGTCTCCATGGCATGTCTGACCTTCAGCCTAACACATGATCCTTGATTATTATCTATTTACTGCATATTCAATGCCTATTGAAAGCATTTTTACACTTGTTCATTACCTTTTTACCTGGTTATTGTTAACTGTCAGTAATATCCTGCAGTTAAACAATTTATGTCATATAAACCACTTTGCAATGCTTTTCAAATGAATTGAAGCACTATAATGTAGGTTTTCCTGAGCTAGTCTTGAAGATATGAAATGTCAATCAAAACCCAAAACTATCCTTATTTATGTAGATTTTTCTTTGACCTCAGTGGAAATTATTTTTTTATCCTACGTTAAGTACTATTTCATCTTACTTTAGGAGGATGTACTGGAAATAAAATGAGGTACTATCAAACTAATTTATTGTGAAGGGCTGGGTGATTAATTCTTCCATATCCAGTGTCCTTATTGCATTTTTTCAATAGTCAGGAACTAGAATTGGAGTTATGGTGTTAGTGCTGTTTTCATTAGTTCTTTCCTTCAGAGAGTTCAAAATATATGTCAGCATTTTTTCCTGAGATATTCTGGATTGTGTATACTTTTTTCAAGCACACTGTTCTAATTTCTTTTCTTCTGAATGACACTTGAGCTAATGTTTCTTTTAATTTGCTTGGAAAAGCACTAGACAGATCACTGGCAGTTACAGTTATTAAAACAATATTTGTTTATCAGGTTTATATTTATTCCAATACTATAATCTGCAAGAAGACGTGCCTAGTATTTTACTATCAATGTACAGGACAGGAGAAGTCAACATCCAGTTTTACTGGAATAAGTTGCTCAGGGAGGTGGTGGGTCATCATTTCCGTAAGTGTTCGAGAGATATCTGGATGTGGCACTTGGGGATATGGTTTAGGGGTGATTATGGTGGTTCTAGGTTGTCAGTTGGTACAGATCATCTTGAAGGTCTCTTCCAACCTTGATGATTCTGGAAAGGACATCTGTAGGTCACCTGCTTCAACCTCTCTGCTCAAGCTTTGCCACTTAGAGCTATTTCCCAGGACTGTGTCCAGCTGGTTTTTTAATATTTCCAAGAGACAATTCACAACCTCCCTGGAAAACTTGTTCTGGTGTTTGGCCACCCTTATAATGAAAATTCTTCCTGATGTTCAGAGGGAACCTCCTTGTTTTGGTGTGTGTTTCCTCTGGGTCTGTCATTCAGCAACAGTGAAAAGAGCCTGACTCCAGGTATGACCTGCCTGTCCTTTAGGCATTTCTATATAGTGATGACATCCATCATGTTATTTCACTTCTCCAGCCTGAGCAGTCACAGTTCTCTCACAGCCTTTCTTCACAGTGTAGGAGCTCCAGCCCATTCACCATCCTTATGGCCATCTACTGGACTGTCTCTGCAGGCCCATGTCTCTCTTGCAAGGAGGATTCCAGAATGTGACAGAATATTCCAGGTGTGACCTCACCAGTTCAGAATAGAGGGGCAGGCTCTCTTGCAGCCCAGGACACCATTTTCTATCTGTAAGAGAACATTGCTGGCTCATGTTGTACTTGGTGTCCTCCAGGACCACCACGTCGTATTCTGTCAAGCTTCTTTGCAGCTGAGCTGTTGATTGAAGCTCACATTGATTTAGCCAAAATTTTAAAAGCCTTTTAAACTGTCTTTAAGCTCTAAGGAATAGTAACCAACTCTGATATGTTGTCCTATTTGAAAGACTACAGTGGAAGCAAACATTTTGAAGCATTAATTTAATTACATTTAAGAGGAATAATTTATTTTCAAGAACTTCAATGAAGAAGCTGTGCCTAATTGAGAAGGTTAATACAGAACTTAGGAATTCCCTTCAAACTGTCCTTTCTATCAACTGTAAACATTTACATTAAACTCTGGACTTTCCCCATTATATTTTACTCTCCAGAGCACTATCATTCAAATGCAAGATTAGTGGATTTGGTCTGTCCCTTATTTCTTCATAAATCCCTCCAGATTTTAGAGAAGGGCAATGCATGCAATATGTAGAAAAGATAATGAGATAACAATAGCTAGATTTTTGTTAGAGAAATAGGTTTTCCACCTCAAAAAATTTCAGGCAGAAGATCAATTTTCTCATTCTGCATTTTTCTCTCTTAACTGTTCCTTGCTTGCGAACCTGTGTTCCACTGGAGAACTTTTACAAGTTTTCAGAAATGGTATACAATATGCAGCTGCCTCATCAAAGGCATCTATTACCATTTTAAATGCCTCACTGTAATCAGTCATTTTAGATAGATCTGGCAGATTAACAGATTTTTCAGTGGTTCTGTACACTTCTTACATGGTGACGTAAAGCAGGCGAGATATCCTTGGACTCCTGAAATTGCTTTAAAAGCTTATCTGCATCCCACTCCAAATGCTTTCTAGTTTTTCAGGGAGTGTTTTTGATTGTTCTAATGACAAGACCCCTAACTATTTTTTTCCTTATGTAGTAAATGATGGGCAGTTTACTAAAAATTAAGTTCTATTTTTACATAAGCATGTGTAGTACGGCCATGGAGGTTGAAGAATTATAGCTTGATATTTTATTGCCAATTATTGATCCTGCATGTATAATTTATAATACTGCATTACACAAATTATGAAGAAATGTGATTTATTGTTGGCATGACTGCTCATTATATAGCAGTCTTAATTGGTTTTCTTCTAAACTAAAAAAAAAAAGTGTGTGCATATATAAACACATCCTTTTCCTTTTAAAAACCATATTCATATAAAGGATACAAAAATTCTTGACTTGCAGTTAATTATCTAAGCTTTCATTTCAACATTAATTGATAAGAAAACTAGTCTGCTGCACATTGATGTAATGAGACTCAATTAATTAATTCTAATACAAAGGTCTGATTTGACTAGAAGAAAACTATTAATTCACCTGGATTTCATTTCCAGACAAGACCATCAATTTACAGGAAGGAGTGCCAGCTTTGAAAATCTTTTAAATGACAGAACAGCTTTACGAATGTCTGTGAACAGTTCATCCAGAGTGTTGTGCTGCCATTCAGAAGGATTCTGACAGGTTGGAGAAATGGGCAGAGCATAAAATTCTGAAAGTCAACAAATACCAATGCAAGGTCCTGCCCCTGTGGAGGAATAACTCCATGCATCAGCACAAGCTGGGGCTTGACCTGCTGGGAAGCAGCTCTGAGAACTCTTTTCTTCACAGGAGCACAGTTTTGACAAAAGCAGCCAAAGATGCAGGTGTTTCTCTTCCTCCTCCCCCCTGAGACCAGTCGATGGCACTTGGTATGGTTCACTTGTGGCAGCTGGGGCTTCAGGGAGCCCGAAGACTCAGGCACAAACAAGAACCGGGCTGTCCTGTCCTGGCATGAGCGCTTCACTACAACCTGACCTGCCACCTTCCATTTCCTTCTGACAATATTTGAAAGAAAATGGGAAGTTAAATGCCTTCTGTAAATCCCTATTTGCATTAATCAGATGAGGCTGGAAACAAGCACCCTTTTGAGGCTCTCAAACTCAGTGGTCACATTCTTTTCACCAGAGAGACTGAGACATGAGGGAAGACCCTAAGAAAGCTGAAGAACCCTGGTGCTCAGGTGTCACCTGAATACTGCAGTAGCTCAGCACGGATTTTTGGAGTCTTTCACTTGAATGGAAAGACTTAACTTTTACTCTGATCCCTCTATAGCTATGCTTCTGTATGTTGTAAATAGAGCAGATGGACTGTTGCACTATGGACATACAGGCTTGGTGCTCTATTTTTTGAAAAAAATGGTTAATAAGATGAAATTTAGAAGGATATTGAAAAATAAAGAAAGAAGTAGAAATCTCAAACGAAGGCCTATAACATTTTTTGTGTAATTTTTGTTCTCTTTTTTTAAGGTATAAACAAAGAACACAACCATAGAAAAATAATGTAGTGCTATGAGATGTCATGATTAAGGCAAATAGAAAACAAAATTATTTTACCTTATAATTAAAGAATATTCCTGCTGCTATTACTAATTTTTCATTCTCACATCTAACTTACTGGGTAAAAATGTCTGAATTTATGTTTCTTTTTCCTGGGAGGTGTTAAAGTTTTTTTAATTTAAAAAAAAAGCAAAATTATTTCAAACTGCATCTGTGATTCATAGCGTTACTGAAAGCAATCTCTGAATCTATGATTGTGAATAATTAGATCATATTTTATGAAAGAAACCTTCAAACACACTTAACTAGATACTCAAGAGAGTTCAGATATCTTTTATATATCTTTTTAAAAGTAAGATGTAGATTTCAAAGTTGTTCAATGGCTCAGAATTCTTATTTTTTATAAATGTAGCTGTATGTGATTTTTCTAATCTAAATCAACTAATCTGAACAGAAAACATTTTAGAGCATCTTCATTTACCTTTAAGTAAGAATGGAGCTTTTTGCAAACACTGATCCCAGCTACAGGCGCTGAGCACATAACAATCTGACATTTTGAGAAACTTTTAATATCCTCATTTCTTTGGGTTGCAATTTAAGTTGAATGTCATTGAAGGCATTCTTTAAATGAATTCCCACAATCATTGTGTGTGAGTCTATCTGGTGATTTATGCAGGTTTCTGTGGAGATTTTATACTATTTTTTAACTCAGTCGTGGTTCCTTTGGTTCAGTTGTGTAAAAATAGTGATCAAGACTGAGATATTGGAGGTTCCAAAAAATAAAAAACCCTGAGAAAAAATGTTATGGAAACTGCTACTAAATTTAATTGATATATGATCCATTAATATCTGATGCTTCAAGGAAATGTTATCAGCAGGCTTCAATTTCATGCAGTTTCTTCCATTAGTATTTGGTGAAAAACATTAAAAAACCCTGAAAATGAGACATAAGTTAAAAGGTTTTAAAAATTTTCTAAATGCTATCAAAAGAAAAAAAAAGAAAAAAAAGAAAAATACCTTTGTAGCAATATTAAATTGCTGGTTTTTAGGTTGTTGGTTTTTTCTTGAATATTTGACTAATACTTGCAGACTTTTCAGTTGGATGATGATGAATCAAGTCATCTTAGGCTGTTATTTTGATGCTGTTGGATACCAGGAAAGATTTCCCAGTTCTCCCTGAGATTTCTCTCTTTCAATTTTTCATTGGTTTTTTTAGGACCTACTCTTAACAAAGAAACTCACCACATGAAAACCCACATATTTGGCCTGAAAAAAGCCTTGTCTTTACTGAAAAAGTAAACAAGCAATTGCTTCTGCAGTGTTATGGTTATTCATACTATTCCTTTAGAAGAAACACGCTTGCTACTGAAAGGAAGATAACTCTTCTCATGGAAGTTTCTGAGATGATCACAATTGCCAAGCAAAAAATATCATTTTATTTTGCAGATTTACAAGATGCAAAAATGCATAGCCTGAATGTTATAGGTAAATACTGGTGCAGAGAAGAAGGAAAAATTCCTTAAAAGAATTATTTCAAATAGATTCATTGCAGAGCATTTATCTGAGCTTTTTGAAACTGACTAAAGCAGACAAAAATCTGCCCTGGTAGCATAAAATGTTAGGTGGCTTTACCAGGGGTAATTTAGTTGGTAAACTATGTTATTTGAGCCTTTCCTTGAACACATTTTGGCTTTTGAATAGTGCTTTCTTCATTCCATAATAATAATAATAATTTAGACTATGATTCATTGCATTCTGTTAGAAGATATAATAAATATAGATCATGACATTACCACAAGTGTTAAATAATAGTGGATATTTTTGACAAAAAAAAATTACTACTTTTAAAAATTAATAGATGACCTCCAGGGAAGCTGTGAGTAGTCAGTATCTATCATGAACATCATAATGGTTATGATTTCATAGTTCCACTGACCACAGTAAATTATTTTGACAGTGCATGCAGTTTATCTACCACTCAAAGCTTTTATTTAGTTACAGAAAAAGTTGCTGTATCTCATTCTAACAAATAGCATTTGAAGAGAATAGTATTTTAGCCTATAGGTAAAATGATCAGGGGATCATTTGCTGTGCTGTACTCCACTCAACAGCCCAAAGAGCACCAGTGCTCCAACAACCAGTATTTTAGATCTCTGAAGACCTAGTACTGAAGAAATTCACTTAAATTCCACTGACAAAATGCCTTTATAAATTAATAGTGTAATCTCAAATTATGCTGTAATCTGATGCCTTGGGTTTGGTTTGCTTGGCTTTTTTGGGTACAAAACACAATAGAGATGCAATTCAAAAGATGAAGAGTATAAATACATCTTTATGGATAGAATCCTTCCACCTTTCCATTTGTATCCAGAAAATCAGTGTGACAAGAAATGCTAAAAATATTGATATATTTTCCCAACTTCAAAATTGCAGCTAAATACTCCATGTCATCATCTCTGAAGCAAAAGTCCTGGTTTAGACAAAGCAAATTTTTGACAATATTAACCCAAATGCTACAATATAATATGAGCTCCTATTGTTGCCAAAAAGCTCTGTCACTAAATTTGCAACCTAAAACCTTTAGGTTTCAGACTTACCAGGAAATGGTATGACCTTCTGAGTAGTCAAAATATAATTTATAACTTATATTATTACATTTCAGAGGCATTTCTTCCATTTGCCTAGCCACATTTGTATTGAACTTTTAATAAAGGCCTGTTGATATTGTAGAGGAGGGCTTTTCAGTCTGCTTAATAGGCTCTTAAACAAATATAGAAAATTTTGGATTTTTTCAAACGTCTGGCTGTTCAGTCTGTGGCAGGAGGAATACAGGACATAGTGGTGACTAGTAGGTCTCTGTGCACTTTAGGTGTGAGGTAGCGCAATAGATCACCAGCTTTCAATCCTTCTTTTTATCAACTTTTAATTAGATCCCTTACAGCTACACGTCCTTTGACCTGAGCTAATTGATCATTCACTGTGGTTTTAATAGGTTTCATAATAATAACACTTGGCACTTCTATAACACTTGAGATTTTTCAAAGTTAAATATTAAGTAATTAACCCACAGAATGCCCTTCGGGAGTTAATAGTAAGTAAATACTTAATTCACTTTATAAAACAGGAATTTGGGAAATTTGTAGTGATTTGACCAAGAACAGGGAGTGAGTGAGAAAAGACTCCTTAAACAGAATCCAGGAGAAGCTGATAAAGTGGGCTGAAAGTCATTACTAGTATTTTACTGAAAATTTTGATAACTTGAAACATTTAATTCCAGATTTGAACTAAAGCATGGGTTTGTTTCTGAAAACCAAATAAAAATAAAATGCAAAATAATATTATGCATATATAGATATGTTAACTTAAATGTGTGTTTTAAAATAATAGTTTTAAATTAATTTTTTTTTCTTGTTAACATGTTCATAAAGCTGGCTCTCTTATAATTCTATTCTTTATGGCACATCTGTAGCTTGAAAGTAATCTGTCAAGGTTGCTATGGACAGTAGAAAAACAATTACACAACTTTTTGATTTACTAAAAAGTAAGAAAGGAAGATACTGCAGAAGGAAATATTTTGTTTCTATGGGGACACTTACTTGAAAATAATGTGATTCCAAAAGTTGCAGAAAAGCAATTTTTTTTTTCTTATTTAATTAAAATGTAGCTTTAACAGTCAAAATACAAGTCTACAGTATCTTGATGTCAGTGAGAAAAGCCAGCATTTAAATTCAGGGACAAAAAGTAATCTGACAAGTAATCTGAGGATAATCTTGACAGATTTTGGGGTTGGGTTTTTTTTCCTCATGTGGGTTTGTTTTCTTTGTTTGGTGGGGTTTTGTTTGTTTGTTTTTATATTTTTGTTTAACATATATTTGCTGAGCACAGTTCAAAGGCTATAGACTCCTTTTATTGAAAAGTCATTACTAAAAATGAGGTTGAATTTTGTTTGTTGGTGCTTATCCTTCATTAGTCTTTCATTTCAACTTCTGTTTCCCATTCTTCCTGGCCCCACTGCAGCTTTTTCTCTCTATATGAATTTCAACGTTGGAAGTTTTCCAGTTTATAACTGGAGGCTGTAACAAGAGTTGGATGGTGGAAAAAAAATGTGAGAGCAGGGAAGGAGATAACAGCTGAAATTAAATGCTGACAATATGGGCTAAAGAGCCTGTGTGGCTTGTCCTGGGGAGAGCAGTGAGGCAAAAAAAATCAATGTTTATTGCTAATTAGCAATTAAAATCTTACCCTTTTATAGCTTATTAAAACATCATATAGAACTAATGGCTATTGAACTCCAAATGAAAATTGCACAGTACTTACAGCAACAAAGATTTTTGTTAGGAAACAATGAACTCTATCAATATTCCTTGCTCTGTTCTGGGTTTCCTAATGAAAGCTCTGACCTCTGTCTAGGTATGCCACTCCACAAATGAACCCAGCAGCATTTAAGGTGACTAAACTGACTTTGAGAAGTGGTATCTGGCATCAGTGGAAGAGGCTGGCATCTTGTATTAGGGGTTTTGTAGAATCTACACTGACAGAAAAAAATATGGCAAAGAGACCATTTCAGTTGCCTGGGACTGGCAGCAGCTGAGATGGCAGACATGATGTAGTAAAAAAATAGAAGGAATGAGATCAATCAGTTTCAAAATATATGGAAAAAAATATGATGGTACCATTTTTAATATTGCTTGCCTGTATTCCTGAGGCATTTTGAGGACTAGAGGGAGTAGTTAAAAAGTTCTGAGCAAAACCGACAACTAAACTGGTTACACATATTTCCCACTCCCCTCTCTTTGGGTTTACCCAGTTCAGATTATTTCTTTAACCAATGTTCTTCCTATCACAAATTTTGTATACCCACAGCTGTAAGAGATTCAAAAGAAGAACGACATTACTATATGAATTATCACCTTCCATTTATGTCGAAGTTTGCTAATGCTTGAGAATGAACAGTTTTTGAGAAGCAAGAGCAAGTTGAGCTATAATCTTTACTTGGAACAAAAAGTAGCAGGTTCTAGTATAGGCATGTAAAGAATAAAATTCACAAGCCAAACAGAAAGTCTGTGTACAAATTACTTCTTTGGGTGAGTTCTAGTTTCTAACTTTTCTCTTTTAAATATTGTCATTCATTTTGCTCATGATTTTGACATCTGCAAAATTATTATTTTATAAAATTTTTCCTAAAATCCTTTATTACTGGAAAATAAAAGAGAAATCCCAGCATAAATATAATAAGCTTTGTTTCCTTCGCTTACTGTCCAATGTATGATTTCTAAGTACAAATCATTTATTATATTTGTTTTAGTGCTTGACTCCAGGCATCCTCTAAGTTAAGGAAGAAAAATTTGTTGGCTTTTTAGCCTGCAGCTTTGTAATTTGCTGCAAGAAGCATCAAAGACAAATCACCCAGAAGTGCAAGGACCAGTTGATGGGAAAGGAATAGCCTATCTTCCACATTATCACGGAGCCCCTCATTAGGGATGCTGTGAGAGCGCTGACAGGCCGTGATGGATCAGCAGGCTCTGCCACGCCGAGCTGCGTGGGAAACCCAGTCAGTGCTGCCTCACTGCTGGCATCCACCAGACACAGTGTTCAGCGGGAACAGCACACCACCGAGCACTTCACAGACTGCAGCAGCACCTCCCACTCAAATGTGCTTGCTGCCATTTTGCCAGAGTTCTCCAGCATTCCGAGTGGAAATCTTTACGTGAAGTGACACTGCAGCCATGTGCTCAGGAAGTGAAGCCTTTCAGAATGTAAACCAGCAGCAAAACCAGCAAAGAACCTTTATGATCAACATTGCAATGTCCATTTCTGAAGCCTTCTGTCATTTTTGCAGAACCCACAGCATAGTCAGCTGCCCAGGAGGATGTGCTTGGATATCGTTCATGACATGGCATAGAAACCATTGTGCTGACATATTTAGCTTGCTGACAAAGTGCCAGAGTAGGAACAAGAGTGATAGGGGTGGATCAGCTTGTTCCACTTGAAGAGGAATCACGGCAAAAGGAAGAGGACAACAGTATCCTCCATGTCTGCAACTTAATCATGGACAGTAATTTCTTTATAGTAATTTTTTCTGACAATCCAGAAAGAGAAGACATGAAAATATCATATTTAAGCTGAAATTAGTGAACTGAAATTTAAAAAATAAATTAGTGGAAGAACTTGCCTAGCAATTAAGTTAATTTGCTGTTATTGAAAAAAATGTTTTGAAACAGATACTTCTAAAAGAATTTGTTGGAATGATACCTTGACTTATATTAGTAATCCAACTAAAAATCTTAAGTATCCAATTTTCCTAAAAAGTATCAGGTTTGAAATAATTTGTATATTCTGCTGAATTTTCTACTAGTGTGGCCTCCTGTTTTTGTATGCAATTATATATTGAGGGGAAAAAGAGAGAGAAGAAACATATCTCTTTCCTAGGATGTGTATGAGAATGCATGAAATACTAAAAGAAAATATCAATATTTCATCGCAGAAATAAGACTTTTTTTCAAACATATTAAAGATGCACAATATGAGAAAGTGAAAATAATATACCCATAAATTCATATATTAAAACCAATATACTTTTTTTTTCATGATGATTGAGTAAATAATTGTCTATGTAATAAAGAATTTTATTTTCCCCCCAATGTTAGTCACATTCAGGTGAAAAACCATGCATTTTTTTATGATGAGGTGCATTCAAACATATTATCAAAACCAGAAATTTATATTTTACAATAATTTGTGACTCATATATGAAAATAAATCAAATTTATTGAAAATAATTCTGCCCATAATGTGATGAAAATATGCCAAATTTGGGGGCAATGCCAAACATTTCAGAGATTACAGTAAGAATTCAATTTATTTGTGAACCCTCAGATACACGTGGTTTAATGTATTAAAATTAAAAACATAATTAGACATTTTTCTAGGAACAGTGTAGAATTTTTTAATTTACCTGATTTTGGAAGTTAGACACTGGGTATAATTGTGAAATGGAGAGGGAGAAGCCCATTCTTTATTGGGTAGAGTAGTGTCATAACATGGCATCCCCACTGGGTAATAATTGGCATTGACTCCATGATTCCAGAAGGCTGATCAATCACTTTATTGTACTATGCTTATTAAGAAACCCATCGCCCTTACAGACAGTCACGATACAGATGGACCCAATTGGCCCTTCTAGGTAAACACCATCACCTCCACTGGCCAATTAAGAAATTTGGTAAACAAATCTCCATAGCACATTCCACATGTTCACAATGACAGGTGCAGCAAGTGAAGATAGGAATTGTTTATCATTCTCTTCTCTGACCTTCCCACAGCCTTCTCCAGGACCATGCCTGGGAAATTTGCGTGTTGCTCTCTGTGGCCAGAGAGCTGTTGCAACAGCGTAGCATAATTAAAGAAATAGAAATCGACTCATATATCTCCCAGAAGCTTCATAAAATGCCATAATTCGTTCTGAAGATATTTAATTTGTCAATGCATAGACCAATTTAAGGAAATAGCATTTTTTCTTTATTGCTTTATTTTTAACTCTTTCATTAAACCTGAGGATGTGACATCTTGGGATAGACTTTCATGGTAGATAGCATAAGTTCACATGGTGAATCAGAGCACACACAGAGGGATGACTACATGCAGGTGTATACTATCTTCTAAATCTTTCAAAATACCAACCCAATGTCATCATCCTAATTTACATATTTGTTCTGTTTACCCAGTCAGCTTTTGAGATATCTTTATTTCCATTGCACAGTCCTAAAGAACTACATTTTGGTTTGATTTTTTTTAATTTAGCACTAGAATTAATACACTTTTCACATTTCCATTCTCATGGAAAATTAGAGAGGTAAAAATGTAAGTAGACTGCAATAGTTTACCTTCCTATTTAATCTCCTCCTTTCACACAATATTCTGTCTTCTGCTGTTGAAAAAAAAAATGTTTTGAAGGAAGCTTTCAGGTCTGATAATTCCCGACATTCACACATATATAATAATGCATACGTAGATAAACATATGCATATATAAAAATATAGGTATTGTTCCTTTTGCTAGATTTTTAGTGCCATGTTTATTGCAAAATGTGATGCTGGATTTAGTGCTGAGGAGAACATTAAGCTGATTCTGAAATTTTTGATAGCCAAGCCAACAAAGTGAGAATTTATAACAGAATAGTGCAATTAATAGAAAGAAATTTTATTTTAGGATGATATTTTGTTTTCTCAGATGCTGAAAGAACACTCTAAAATGTGTCAGGAGATTTACTTTAAAATTTTGCTGTGCTCTTAGATAATTATGTCATAACCTTGATAATGTATTTTGTCATTTTTGTAGAGTGTAATCCTGCAAAACACTAAAACACTTTATTAAAAATAAATAACAACACATTATTCTCTCAGTTCATGTCCAACACGATAGGAAAGAGGAGCACAAACACTGGGCAAGAGAAAGATTATTATGAAAAATTGCAAAATTGATCACCGGGGTTTTGTTGTCCAAGATGGATGATATGCTTAAAGTGAATCAATAGTTTGAATAATGAAAACTAAATTAAATATTTAAAAATCTTTGTTTCACTAGTTTGCGATGACTAATGCAAGTAATCTCTTGCTGAAATATGTATCTCTGTCTTGAATATCTTCCTTTAAATTAACAGTATTGCATCTGGTGTTAAAAGGAAAGTGCCAGTTGGACAGTCTGTCAGAGACAAAGTAAAGCCCTAGCTCCAAGCTGAAATTAATTGTCCTCTAGTGAGACTGCATTTTCATGTCTGAGGAAGTTGTTTAAAATGTGATTCAAAATGCAATTGAAGATGTTTTCCTTCTGAAAAGTATAGATTGATATTTCTGGACTAGCCAAAAAACCCCAAACAAATGTATCCCATCCCCAGGGAAAGCCATGCATCAAATTTATTAAGAAAGAATGATCAGAAGTTGATAGTCTCCTAATCAATCAAAGGCTTGCAAGCTAAAGCTCTCTTAACATCTGTTTCAATCCAGCTCTTTTCTTCCTCAGCCACCTTCTGTTTTGCTCAATGTTTTGTAACAGAATACTCTTGGAAAATTTATTCTGCTAAAGATTTTGGCAGAACAAGTGACAGTAGTCTATGTAAAACGATAAATGTCCAACATCATGGGCAAAACTGTTGTATTGCCTGCGTAGCTGCAACTGTTCACCAACAAAACAGAGTTAAGTGATTTAGAGAAAGGAGGGATGGTTTTTCATAAAGGAAGCAGTCATCATCCATCATAAAATCTGAAAGCTAGGATGGAATCCAGAACTTTCTGATTAACATTTAGTTAGACACTGGTTTTTTATTTCATAAGTATATAGTGGTGATTTTTAAAGGCCGTGACACACAGCTTGTTTCCCAGAACTAGAAAAGCCTGGAGACTGTAAACAAGCCTCTTCTTTCTGTTAAAATAGTCTCCAAGTTCAGAAATGTCCAAAAGCGAATAATTGGCTATGATTGATGTTCTGATTGTCCCCACCTGGCAGTCAAGACTGTGCATCCACTGCTGGAACCAGCAGCCTTTTCTGTACAGAGTAGAGACAGGCAAAACCTTAGGCTGTTGTGGGTTAGGGAGAGGGGCAGCCTGCCAGAAAAAATATTCTTCTTCCTGTGCCCAGAATATCACAGTGCCTCTTTCAATTAATTATGAGAAAGCAGAATCACCAGTGTTCCTCTGCCTATCCTGCTGTGTAATCCTGCCATAATCCCAGTCTTTACCAGTGCCACATGGGCAATGAAAAACAGCAGCAGACAGCTTTGTTTTTGAAATAATTTCTTCCATTTAACTGCAGCTTACCCTACTCTGGCATTGCTGCCAAGAGAATGTTCCCTGAGATATTGATACATGCCATATTCATGTACTTCCTGATACAGTGGTAAATTTTCACTTACACTCCAGTCTTCCTGATTATGCATTTGTCTTCTCAGGAAATTTTACCACAGGTAAAATGTCTTCTCTCCAACAAGCTCATTTTTGTCTGTCTCCCTCCTGCCTGTTATTACTGAGGGGCAATGTTGGCTCCCTACTTTTGGCACTATTTTGAAATAGTAGTAATTCAGGAAGTGGGATAGAACTTTCATATGTTCACATATAGATTGAATATATGTAATATGCATGTGTGAATGTATAGGTGATATTGGAGTGAATCCATCACTTCCTCATAATCATTCTACTAAATCTCCCTGTATTTTTTCTATTAAATCTTTACTTACAAACCAATGACAACAAAAATGCTTATTGAGGTATAAAACAAAGGCCTGTACTGAAGTTATATGCCTTGTTAAGAAGAGGTAGATTTAAGGTCACCAAGGTATCACAAAGGCATTGCCAAAAATTGCAGGAGAGTTCAGTATTTTTTAGGCCCTCACAAGACTGTCATATTATGTGGTGCTTCTCTCATTTTCCTGTTGTTTGTCCAGACTCTCCTCTCAGCAAAGCTCTCCAGTTTCTGTTCATGTTGAATTGATGGGTCTAAGAGAACTAGATTCTTCTTCCTCATAAGTAGCTATAAGGATGCACTACTACAATCCTAGACAATAATCTCACTTCTCTTTTCTCTTGCTTCATTGGTTCTAAGGATTTCAGACATGATTTTTGAGGCTAATAGTTACTGTGTGTTAGCATGGGAAAATCATTAGATTCTTGTTCTCTTAATTAATAATCTTTTTCCACCTCTTAAATATATAAATGCATAAATATATTTAATGTAATATAATATATTAAACATTAAAGGGGCAAACAGTCACTTGTGGGACAGTTGTACAACTAGAGAACAGAAATGCATGTATAAGAAGGAAAAAAACGTGTAAGACAACAACCAAAAAATGCAAAACAAGCAGGAAAAATGCCTGAGGAAACCCAAGTAATCCAGGGTTAAAACAGGAGAAGTAAGACATTTGTTTGCAGAAACAGAACAAGTCTCTGTTCCTGAAACAATACGAATTATATGAGGAAAAGATGAGATAATTTTCCCTCTGAGAAGGAAGATGAGTGTAAACTCACCAGTGATGAGAGAGGAAAGATGGGAAAGGAAGGAATCAAAAGGATTTTAGCTTCCTTCATGAAAGACGTCCCAAACTGAACCACCCAAATGGAACCACCTTCACCTTGGCTAAGAACATCAAAGACGAAAGGGACCCTCATACATGATATCAGCTCCACAGTGCTCTTATGTATTGCAATGTACTATTGTGCTGCACTCACAGGTAATGTAGAGAAAGATTGTCAAACAATAATTATGTGAACGTTCAGCAACAGCGACTGATAATGAGCAAGAGCTATCCATTCACAAAGCGTGCTGTTAGTGAATATCAGTCTGGAAAAGTGGCAGAATCTTTTTTGAACGCTCATCATAGTAGCTTCTAATTTCCTGCATATTCCTATATATAAACCCACTTGCAAGTCTTTTAAAACATTTGAGAGCTCTTCACCAGTATTAGACTTTTAAGAGAACTGTTTTGTCTTTACTTTTTCCAGAGTTAGATGAGCGTATGGCAACTGACATCTTGACCAACAGAAGGAAATGAATGAGAAAATTTCCAGAGCTCAAAGAGTATGAATGGTTTTCTATAGGAAAGCTAGTGCTAAGATCATACCCCTTCCAAAGCCAGGGTAGGGGACCTAGGACACGCAAGAGAAAATTCAAATTACGCTGTTTTTCACTCTGCTACTGATTAGCTATGTGGCTTGATTTAAGAACTTTACTTTTTGTTAGTTGCAAAACAGTTGCTATTTCATATGTAAAACACAATTTTGCTTAAAGATAGACATTTTTTAGTTAAAAAATAGATTTTGATCTGTGATATGCCTTCAGACCATCACATGTAGCAGCTCACCAGTGCCTGTTTCTGCAAGAATCTGCAGAAAATGCTTTACAAGTAGTAACAATGTTGTACTATAATAATTGATTAATCCAAAACCTGAAATACTGTCTTGTAAAACATGATGCTTGCACAATGATGCATATCTTTTCTGCAGAAAAGTAAGGGATATTTCCTTATCCATTCCTCAGGAACTGTGAAATCTGGTGGGTTAGCTGGTTGAATCAGCATTATGTTGTCAGTCTGCTGAAGTTATGGAGACATTTGCTAATGATTGTGATTAAACCAGTATCTGGTTTTATTCGGTGAGTTAAATAAGGTTACTGTCAATGAACGTCATTATAAGATCATAGAATAAAAAAAAGTTTCCTGCTTATAAAATTCAATCAAATGTGTTCCCTTGACATCTTTTTTCCCCCTCTCTTAGAATTCTTCTTTTTTACTGTTAGTCTACAATGTCTTCCTAAGGCTGTTTTTAGTGCTTGGGAAAGTATTACAGTACTTATTTTAGGACAAAGGAAAAATTTCCCTCTTAGATCATTAGATCAGATTCAATTCAGAAATAATTTTTCCCAAGTATCGTTTTAGGCCTCATCTGAGAATACTTTGTCATCACACTTCATAAGACCCAGAAAAAAAATCTCATTAAATAAATGTAGTGCTTGAATCAGCAGCTGAAGCTGGAATTCTTATCCTGGTAGAAGAATACAGTATCATACAAGGCACATAAAACTCTTTGCAGCTGTGAAAGAAGAGAAAAACCTGTGCACAGTTCTGTCTGTATGTTTGGAAGGCTGAAAAAATGTGAAGATGGAATAGCAAATTATGAGAATTTCCATATAAAATTTTGCTTAGGTTTAAACCTCTTTATTTTGCAATTGGTAGATGATCTTTGACAGAGTAAAAAAATGGTTTTCATCAAGTACACTTACCATATGGTAAACTGACCACTTCCAAACACTGCTTGAGACCTTGCTATCTTGAGATTTTTCTCAAGTCTGGTAATGAACTTACTGAAGAGAGCAGCTGGCAAACCACCTGATGTGGCACTGGTAGTGAGCTAGTTATTTATACTTTTTCCACTGAAAATTATTTCATTAGCAACTTTTATTAAAAAAAAAAAAAAAGATTACTATTCTTTTTGAAATAAATTAAATGTCGTGTACCTGCTTCCTTTGTAGCCAGATGCTTTACATTTATCTAATATTGTAAATTATTGCAGCTGATTACACTGAGATTGCTTGCCGTCAGTGTTCTTAACAGGTATTATGAATGCCATAATATTAACAGCTTGGGTAGCAATATCAGTTTGAATATCCAAGCTTCAGAACACATACAGGTTTGCTAGATACAAGAAGCACTAGTAGTATCAAAATTGAGCAGGATTGTTTGTGTGTCTAATTGGGATGTCAGGATTGTTTCTCTCCATTGGCTGGGTAAGTTATATGGTACATGTACTGGTTTGTGTAATGCTCTGAACCACTTTTGTCTTGAATTTACTTTATTGATTGTGCATTTCACAAGTCTCCTCCCATCACCACTGTTAAATATAAAAAACCATAATTTTCTCCTTCTTTTTACAGACAGGCAGCTGAAGAACTGACGACTTGACTAGAAATATGTCAAGATAAATGTACAGATTGTAGTGGCTTGAATAGGCTTCCAGCCATCCCAAAAAGTTTAAATATCTAGAATTCTACTTGTTGCCTATATCAGATCTAGAAATCAAAGCCAGATATGTTGAGCCAAGCATCTTCCTAACGTAGCAGTTACTAAGTGAAATTTACTAAAACCAATATGAAATATTACTCAATTAAAAGTTATATTTATTTCTTTATTTATTTACTTATACTATAATTGTAGACTGTAGTTTCTATATGAATAATCTGTATTTGTGACAGGAAAGACTCTTAAAAGGCAAATGTACACTTGTTATGTAAATGATCACACAGTGGAGCAGTGTCCTTTTTATTTTACCTTGTTTAAATGTGCAGATGAAGCCCTATATCCTTGACAGCCAATGAGAAAAGTGAATAGGACAGGCATCTAAGCAATAACACTTCTAAAAGACCCTTATGTGTAAAAATATGATAATAGCTAAGATTCATTACAACAGACTTGCTACTTGTGGCCTGGTTTTGCCGCTACATTTAATGATGGGATGACCTTATCAATTCTAATGACTCTACAGTGGCTAAGGGCTGTATTTTACCAGCATTTAATGTAAGCTATTAATAGAGTACATCTTTCATCTGCTTTAAAAGTGGGCCATGAAGCAAAGGTGAATTCCTGGTAATAAGCAGAACCAACATATCAGGTAGATATGTGCAATACTTTTCATCTGCATGAGTTTGTTGGTTTTTTCCTGTGATTTACTCCAGTTAAGTTTACCTACTCCTACAGTTGCAGAATACTTGTGTTGTAGGTATTAAAGCTTAAGACTTGGCAATTCTAGACTTAGAATTATCTTAGAAGATTTTTTCAACCTAAAGGACTCTATGATTTTATATAGCCTACCAGTAACTGGCTGAGTACAAAACTAGATTTTGTTATAAACAAATTTCAATGTGAAATAAGGCTCACTGACTTATACAGAGGCTTAATTTGTCCTACCTTCTGTTTACGGATAGAGAGGAGACAAAAGTTTCCATGTAACCTGGCTTCCCTAACATTTCATACTGTTACACTTATATTTTTTCAATCAGAATGGAAAAGCAATCCAATTTTCTTACTGGTAAGGGTTTTGAACAAATGTGGAACAGTCTGTGTTCTGTGCTTTCTAGCACATTCAGCTAGGTTTAGGTTCAGATGTGAATATCACATATCTGAACTTAGGTTCAGATGTACTTATGTGATGCATTTCTTACTACTGAGGAGTACAAAAGTGAGTAGGTCTTAGATTCTATACTCCACATTTCATATTTTCTTCTTCATTTTTTTGTATGTTATTTTAATACTCACTTTGTACATTTATTGTTTTGAGGTGTATACATATGTATGCCAGCTTTCTAAAGATGGGCACATAAACTTTCACACAGTGGTAGGTAAGTATACCATTATTTACCTGTGCAAACAGTGTGAGCTTGATGATGATTTCACAGAGCCACAGAACGATCAGGGTTGGTCAGCTTCATGATCAACTCATCCAGCTGTCAACCTAAGCACTACCATAATCACCATATCTCTTTATCACCTCAAACATATCCCGAGGTGCCACATGCAGATGCCACTTGAACATTTGAACATTTCCAGAGACAGATACTGCACCATGTCCCTGGGCAACTTATTACAATGCTTGACTGCTTTTTCAGAGAAAAAAGAATTCTAATATCAAATCTGAACATCTCTTTGTGCACCTTAGGGCCATTTTCTCTCATCTTTTCACTCGAGACATGGCAGAATGATGCCCACCTGACTACAGCCTCCTCTCAGGTGGTCATAGAGAGCAATGAGGTCTGAGTCTCCTCTTCTCATTTCTCATAAAATTTGCTTCAGACACTTCACCAGCTTTGTTGCTTTTCTCTGGACATGCTTCAGCACTTCAATGTCTTTCTTGAAGTGAAGGTCTCAGAACAGAGAATTTGAGGTATGGCCTCACCAGTGCCAAGTACAGTGGGACAATCCGTTCCCTAGTCCCATTGGCTACATTATTCTTGAAGTCAGTAGTGTACTATAGGCCAGAGTTAAGTTATAAAACATACAAAAATAACAATTCAAAATTTATTTTGAAAGGAAAATCTTCACCTGATCTCATTCATGGCTTCCATATGCATCATCCATTACAGACACAGTAAATTCCCTGCATGAGCTTCACTTTCATATGATTATTACTTGTCTGTGTTACAGTAGTACTTGAAGGTTCAGATGCAATTGCAAGCCAAATTATTTCAGGTAAATGGAATCAAGTGCCCTGAAGATTAAAACCTTTGGTATGAAATGTTTCTGACACACTGATTAATAAAAGGTGCTCAGCCCACCCAGCACTTATTCTGGTTCTTGGATAGATTTCATGCTGAGCTTTGTGGCGGGGTGGTTTCACCATGGTCTGCATGGTACACCTGGAAAAGTAGACAGCAGGACAGGAATGTGTGTTACCATGCGAGTGAGTGGGACACCAAGCTCCCTGACAGAGCTTTTCATCTCAGTCTGATAAAGCTAAAGAGGAAAGTTAGTGTATTAAAAATCATCCAAGGACTTACAGAGATTTTTGAAACAGAGGCATCAGCAAAACCAAACAAAACACATGGATTCATAACAGGTGTGAGAAGACAGGAACGGGAAACGTGACCCTGCCAGATGTGGCCTCTCAGCACTGTGGGCTGTTCGTGACCTTGTCACCATGGACACATTACTGACAACCCCAGCTGCTGCCATAGCTCACCACACCCACCATGGGCATAGTCCAGCACCTCCATCCTTGGGATGGTCCTGGGACTATTACCCATCCCTGGAACGGCAGCCAGGGCACTCAGGTCTCCTAGAGCAGTGTGTGCAAGGAGGGATTCCCACATGCCCAGAAGAGGTAGGCCTGCAACCCCTGTGATGGACTTTTCAGAAATTCTTTTCTTGAAAACAGGGCTAAACAGAATTCAAGAAGTTGGCATTAGGTGTGAGGAAGGATAATCTAAAGTAATATAGCAATATAAAACCATAAAAGTAATACTGAAGAAAATGTATAAGGAAAATGAAGGAAAGGGTAAAAGCAGAAGGATGACACCACCTGCGCACCTTGCAACCAGCCTTGGTTGTTGCAGTTTCAATGTCTGTTTGTTGAAGTGGTGGTCAGCAGGCTGGATCTGTGGTAAGAGAAGTCCACAAAAGACCAAGGTTTCATGCATTTTATTAGCTCAGGTTCAGGTGAAACAGCTAGGTACCCGTCCTGGGGCAGGTAGCTGCACACTGGTGTAATGCTGATGGATCACTTTGGGAGTCCTCCATGACACCTCCCAATATGCCACAGCTGCATCTCCTGTCAATGCCCTGTTATTTCTCCAGAGGGGAGCTTTCAAAGCTGAGCCATTTGTGTAAGGACTTTGGCATGATAAAAAGCATTATCCTCCCTTGCAGGATCTGTCTCTTATCAGCCTCTTCCCTTATCTTGCACAACACCAGCTTGTAGCCTCAGGTGTAGGTCCTCAGCTAGCACTGTGACTGAGACATTAGCATTCCAGTCTCACACTTGTAGGCACATTCTTCTCCCTAACCTTGTCTGCTTCTTCTTAGATCTGGGATAATTGGACAGTAGCATCACCTTTATCTTATCTCAAGTTCCATCACAGACCAAATTCCAGTTAGTAGTTATATTTAGGGAGGGGTGGGCTTTAATGGTCCCAGATGAGCAGCTGCTTTTTTGCACCATTTGCTACAGTGGACAAAAGTCCTCTACTGATCTGATGTTTAAGCCATTAATCATTTCAGTCTTTCGCAAAAAAACCTCGGGGATCATCCAATCCAACCTTTCTTGACAAAAGCAGATTTTAGACAAGGTAGCCCAGCACCTGTCCAGCTGGATCCTAAAAAGTGTCCACTGATGTGGAATTGATCACCCCTCTGAGGAGATGATTTGAATTGCTGATTGTCCTCTTGTTAAAACTTTACTTTGTGTTCAATAGAAGTCTTCCCAAGAGTAACTTTTACCAATCAACCCTCATCTCTTTCATGTGACTCTTTGTGACTCTGTTTGCTTTGTAGCAATCCCTTAAATACTGGAACCTGGTGGTATTTATTCATGTGTATAATATTTTGCAACTGTCTGATAATGTGGTACATCTCCTGCATTGTTGATATTTATTCTAAATTCATAGTTCATTGATGGCTGGTTAATTATATGTTGATAATAAATCAGTGTATCACTTTGATCCTTGGATCTTTGTTGATTGGACTCGTTTCCCAGCCACAGTGTTCAAGCTATCTGGCTGAAGACTATCTTGCATGAATCATACTAGCTGTGGAAATATCCCAGCTGCATTGCAGATATTTCTAGTTGAAGGGACTCTAAATAAGTATTAAAACAAAAAAAATTAAGCAAACAAAATATTTTCAATTTATAATTATCTACATTTATATGAAATATGGCATATAGAGACACAAGTGTGTAATTATGTATTATAGAAAGTTTATTAGTGTTTACCTAAGATGACATTGGTAATTTGATTTGTTTTTCAGACAGAAGAAATATCCCCTAGTTAGATTGTATAGACCTATTTGTCACATAAGCAGATGCACTTCCCCTCAGTGAGGTTGGTATTTTGAAGACAGTTTAAGAATTATTGATGCACAAGTCCAATTCAGTCTAACAGAATGTTCCAACATATATACACTGTGCTAAAGGACAGTATTTTATAAATAAACGCAATGGGAAATTCAAGGCATATGGCCAAATTCATGCATCTTGTATTTCAGCCCTTGAAATCTACAGAGGATTCAGCCTAATGAAGACTGGCAGTGTCACATTGTCATGCTGCTCTTCCCCACTCTCTTATCATTGTTGTTTTTAACATTTCTCTGACATACTAACACTTGTTCACTTGCCAGAATGTTCTTTTGAACTCCAAGAGATCATGAAGCTGGCATCCTGAAGAGCTCAGTTTCACTCCAGCTTTTCAATGCTACAGAAGAGCCAATGATGTAATGGAGAGAGGGGCAGAGCAAAAACTGTCATATTTTCATTCCTCCATTGAAACTGCTTTATTTACAATACTCTACTAATGTAATTTAGCTTGGAACATGATCAAAATTAAACTGCATGTTTTGAATTAAAACTTAGGTTTTGGTCATGTTCCAAACAGAATTACACTAACCGAGTGCAGCAATACTGCAGTGAATTTTAAACATTGCACTAGAATATAATGCCCTTTTCCTTTTCTGTGCTCTGAGCTGTGCTCCTTTCACCCCCTACAGCTTCCTGGATTCTCCCAACCTCAAGGTCACATTTGAATGAGAATGAGATTTCAATAGAGTTTATTAGTGGTAAAAACATTGTGAGACTATTGAGAAAATAAACAATGAACAATCTCTTTTTGATTGTTTGAAATATTGAATTCTAAAGGTGCAATCAATAATGAATTGATAAGGAAGTGTTACAGCTTCTGATGACGAAAAATTACGGGAAATTTACTGATACTTTTTGTCATCACATTGGCAAAAATAATTTGGAATAATGGTTTTAAATATACAGCTTTCTGAAGATTAGTAAAATTTTTACTTATTCATTGAAAGGATATTCCTGAATGTAATTACATTCACATCACCGTAGAAAGAAACTTATTTTTTTATCTCACTTTAGTATGAAGAAATTACTCTCTTTTAAAAATTGTTACCATGCTGATATACTTCTGAATTTAACTGTTATACTTTACTTCTGAATTTAATGAAATTGCAAATGGATTTGCAGTAAATCTCCAGACTGGTGTCAAGATGTGAAAATACTCTAATATGCAGTCATTACAATAAGCTCAATTTTTTATAGCATTTGAAAAATATGAAATGTTTCATCTATGATGAAATCACAAATCTAGGTGGGTTTTAAAATGTACAGGGTATGATGTCATTTTACTTAGTGGTTTATAATACCTAAGTTATAGAAAACAAAACAGAACAAAACTCTTCACTAGTATTTCCTATTAGTAAATAAGACTTTGCATTTATGAGAGCTGCATCCTTTCCTATCTTTTCTCTTCCCTTCTTCTCCAGTATCTCATTGTACAAGTTCACAAAGAATCGGTCTGAATGTAAGGCCGTGGAAATGGACAAGAGATTTGTAATAGCCCACCTATCTTAAAATCCTCCAAAAGCTGACATTTCCTCAATATCAAGTGGCTTTTATAGTTGCAAAGTTAACTTTATGAATTACATTGGAAAGTTGATAAAGAGTGTTAGTGAAAAGTCAGATTTCTTTTGCAGTCATTCAATAGCATTATAATAGTGACAATTCAGGGGTAGTTTCTAAAACAAATTGTTATGGTCAAAAGGAAATGGTACAGCCATTACAATTAAAATCATCTAATTATTAAGTTTTGCACATAATGTGAAGCTCAGTCTCTTAACTTGACGTAATATGAAACATATGAGAAATACTTCCATAGTTTAATGGAAAGAAAAAGAATAACTTACGAAAAGAAAAGAAAAGAAAAGAAAAGAAAAGAAAAGAAAAGAAAAGAAAAGAAAAGAAAAGAAAAGAAAAGAAAAGAATTAAAAGAAAAAAAAAAGTAGATAAGATATAGCTGTGTTTTTCCTCCAACCACTGAAAGTCATTTTAAGAAAAAAATGCATTAGGGATTGAATTGTCACATGAAATCTTTTTTCATCAGTAAGGACTTGTTTGTTCCAATAAATATGGTATAGATAATAAAAACAAGACAGTGACATGAAAAATGTATATTGTAGTCAACTGTTCTAGTACATTTTTAACATGTAGTAGTTGAGTTTTTATTTCCCTTTCATACTTGTTTTGTGGTGAGACCAGAACCTTTATATACCTTCAGTAAAAAAAAAGCCAGCAAAATAAACCCTAAATTAAAGAGAACAATCCAACCGAAACCAAAACTCCCAAACCAATGCATTTTTTACTCTTTCTGCATACTCTGCAGAGAACAGACTGCAATCTGGTCATAAAAGATGCAGCAGAACAGAGTGACTTCAACAGCTAAAAGGAATTGCTTTAAATGAGATGAATTATTTTGATTTTAAGAACTCTGTTGGACACTAAAACAATAGACTCAGTAGCTCAATAGCAAAAATAATTAAAATGAGTGTCATCTACAGAGACCTTTTATTCAGAGTTGGAGGTCATTTTCCTCTCTCTGCGTTCAGCTGCGCCAGTGGGGCGGAGGAGCTGGCGCTGGTGCCCACGGCGGTCGCCAGGCTGTGCCCACTGCTGCGCCTGGGGGAAACAGCCACCACGAGCTCCAGCAGCTGCTGTGGCAGACCCTGCTGCCCATCACTTGGAAATATTACAATGCTACCCAAGTAGATGGGCATTCCTATCCAGAACCAAGGCAAATACTGTGGCCTTTGCAAAATCTGCCTTCTCAAATCAGTTGTATTTCCAAGAAGAATTGTATTTTCAACTCAGATGTCTGTCCCATCTGCACGTAACTGACTATGTTCAATTAGCAACTTTGACTTTGGCTGTCAGTCTTGAGTTTTTATTCTTTAGGTAAGTGGATTCTCTTGATGATTGCCATGTCTGGACTGAAATACATGGCTGTATATTTTTTTTTTTGTTTTCACAGTTCGATTTTTCAGCACAAAAAAGGTGAGTTATTTCACTGTTGAATTATTGCAGTTTTTGCCAATCTCTCATTGTGGATTGAAGTGAATAGTTGTGAATTATTACTAATTTGCCTCAATATGAGGGAGGTTCCTTTATTTAAGTAGAAAATAAAAAAATAAGGGTAAGAAAGAAAGAATATGTATTTTAAAGCCTATGGTTAATCTCAGCTTTAGCTTCATTTTAGCTGTCCAAACATTAGAGTTTATTTCATTTATTTTTTATTTCAAGTTAAAAGAGAGAACCTCTAGGTACTTCCAAAAGATACATACATCCATACATACAAACACACATACAAATATATATATATATATATATATATATATATATATATATATATATGCCTGGAAGGAATTATTCATCCTCTGGAATTGTCTTTTTTCTCAATTGTCAATAAATAAATAATAAACTACAAGCTTAAACCAAATTTTGGACAGCCAGATGGTGAGATAAAGTCCATGCTCTGTGTAAGAATATTTAGCAGATATGCACTACTGCTATATGAATAGCAACTCTAGCTTTAAATATTTTTCTGTCAAGACTGCTAGACTGCTTTATATTTCCTTTGTGTTAGCTTAAACAGTTTTTAATAAAATGGGTGAGAAACATAGATAAACTACTACTGTTTTTTTTTCTTTTCATAGTACATGTAACACCTTCAGTTTTGAATAGAGGTTGTCAGGTATTATTCTTTCCTAAAATAAATTATTTAACCATCCCTTGACTTTGAAACATGAAAATTTGACTCTAGGATGTGGGATGATAGTAAATATACAAGCATTGAAGATGAAATCAGGGTAAGAAAAAGTTATCAACAAATGTGAATATAGGACTCCAAACGGTTCAGTGCAATAAAGACATCCCTACTTTGTATAATGAACCTTAAGAAGTTGTCTTGTTTATGCAACTGGAAATTCAATGTTCCCTGAATGCAGAAAATATAACTCAGTGACAAGGGATTCCCTTTTGTTTGCTTCTCTGAACATTTATTTTAAATAAATTGGATACCAGAAAAGACTATTGTGACTAAAAGCTTGATTAAAAAACGTATAAACAAGCAAATAAAACATAAGAATAAATTTAGTACTAAAACTTGTATGCTAAACTGGCGAGAGGTATGACGTGACCTTGGCCCTAGACCAAATTGTGTGGGCTAACTTACAGTCCTCCTGTTTTAGTCTGGTTACCTTTTTAGAGAAATGTTTGAATTCAAAACATAGAAATTTTACTGGGGCCTTCTTTGTGACCCTCACATAAAATTTAAGTGGTTTAGATATATTTTCCTCTGTTCAAAGCAATTTTAACTCCATGTTAAAGTTTTAATAGTGTGAAAGTATAGTGCCTGCAGTGGGCTCTGTGGAATGTCAGGAAAACAGGTGGAGCATTTGGATGTATAAACTCTTCTGTGTGAGCTGGAGGGAGGCAAATCTGGCTCATACTTGCGCTGTTTGCTCTTTGGGATTGATTCACGTTGAAAATCTCCCAAGAAATATTCATGTTTCATCACTGAGTGCAAGCTGGAGTGGTCTAAAACAGAGCTAATAATTCTGCAGTATGAGCAGTCAAAAGTGCAAGTTAATAACTGACTTTTTGTCTTCAACTAAGAATACTTAGTTCAGTTCTTCTAAAAGTTAAAAAAAAACAAACAACCATTTTCCACTGAAATTTCAGAATTTTTTTTCCATTTAGCGCTTATTTACTCTAAAATGTCTGCTACACCACAAATACTTCTTGTGACACCACGGTCCAGGAAATGATCATCAGGCTTGAGTTAGTTCAGCTTCTGTTCCTCTAAGGAAACACAAGGCATGGAGCCATTCATGGCATTTCCATCTTACTCAGTTCTCAGCCTGAATGTCAATTTCAACAACTAATTCTGAGATTCTTACGTTGTAGTGTGTTCTGTTAGCTTGTTTAATTGCTCCCCCATTTTCTGTGTTGCTCCCCTATTTTCTGTAATGGTTCTGCCCTCCCAGTTTTTCCCGCCTTAGCTTTGTCAGTTATTGTGTTCCCATGGCAACTCCCGCCATGGTATTGTCTGTCATTTGGTTACCTTGGTTACTCCCGCCACAGTTTATGTCAATCCTCTCTGTTATATGATTTCTCCTCCCCTGTGTTTCCTTATATGTGAATTTGTTCTCCACCCCTCCTAGTTTGCCAGAATCTTCTGTGCTTAGGGAGACTTGATTGGCTGTGGCTCCGGGGTCCCTCCTTTACATTGTTTCTATTGGGTTTTTCCTCATGTCAGTTTCCTAAGCCCACTCCCCTACCTTCCCCTATTGGTCCTTTGTAAACCCCTCCCTGAGATCCCTCCTCCCCTTTATAACCCTATTGCACCTTTTGTTCTGGGGAACACGCTGGTGGACACGTTAGATTCAACATCTGGGTGTCTGTCACTCCCTGGTTGACAATAAATCTGACAAGTCCCCAGTGAGTGTCCGGACTCTGTACTCTCATTGACCAGCAGCGATTCCGTCCGCTGTGAGCACAGCCTGAAGCCTTCTGACGCCGAGGGGTGCCCACACATTGGCAGCTGGGTGTTGGCCGCCCTCCTGCTAGCTGGACACCTGACTTTAAGGTCACACCTCGCTGCATTCTTATATGTAGTAGACCTATATAACAGCACTACAAATCATTTCTCCAGCTTTTTTTACTCGCAAAATTCTGTGTGCCTGCAGTTGGAAAGCAAAATCTAGTGAAGAATCAGCTACTCCTCCCCAAATGAATGTGGAAGGATTTGCTTCAAAATAGATACGCATAAATTGAACCCATATGTGTACATGTAGTGTGTTTGGTATTTAATGTCCCACTACAACCACTGTTTAAGCAACTGAACTGGCATCCTGGTGAAAAGAGTAAGTTGATTCTAGAGACTGCTTTGGACCATCCAGATGAAGCACAATTAGATTGTCTCAATATGTGTGCAATAACAATCAATATCCAGGACATCTTCATGGAGCTGGCAGGTAGGCCACACATCTGTGTCGAAGCCTACACTTCAGACCATAAATGATCCCAGCATGACTCACACACCCCTGGGTGTTTATGTTTAGGTAACAGGTTCAAGCCTTACTTTAGATTAAGCTTTAGGTTTTGCTTTGTGCTGAATTATGTCAGCCTCCAGGTTCCATCATCTGCAGACTGTGGTTAGGGACCATACCAAGTCTACGAGCTACAGTGGGAGTTCAGATGTGTAGCATACAAGGCTGACTTCTTACCCAGCCATCAAAATTTAAGAGTCTTAATAAATGACTCAGGGAATATTTGACACTGGAATCACTGAGTAATATACTAACAAGACTGAAGTTGCAAATATCTTCTGATAAATTATTTGTCCTAATAAATCTGAACTAACAATAAAATTAAATGTAATGCTGCTCTGCCAAACAGATGGGTTAAGACTGCTGGTTAAGACTGCTGACATAATACCATTCCAAGGCAAAAAGGTTTTTATCTATTTATGTATTTAATAAGGTATAAAAGTGTCAGAGTTTCCACCAGGTGATTAAGTTATGGTAGATTATTCTAATAAAAATATCTCCATGAAATTTCAAATATAGAATTTAAAAAAATCATCACAATTACTTTAAACTGTTTATTTATCCATTACGCAACTAGATTTCTCCCTCCATAAAAAGACACTCAAACACCAGTCTGCAATCACACTTTTAAATGCTTCATTTCAGGAAAGAACAGTGGGATGACAATTCTGTAGGTTATGACTACAGTCAGACTAATACAATCAAAACATACTGCTTCAAAGATCAAAATATTCTTCCATACAGAAGACAAGTTGAGAACGTATAAGTGGGACATTTGTCAAAGATAAATCATTCTGACTGTCTGTGACAGGGTTTATTTGATACAGATATCAATTATATGAGTTGCATATCACACCCACTAAAACATTAAGATAATATGTAGCAATCAGATTTCATTAACACCTACAAGATTTTGGATTAGTGTGCAGACATCAGACTCCCAGCCATATGCTCTGGGCACAAGCTAGAGAGCTAGAATGAGCAGAGATTGGCCTTAAATTATTTTTCTGATCTTTTATAATTTTGAGTTGTTTGAAAGCAGTGAGTCAGACATCCAAAATTATATTATAATTCACCAAGAAAGTCTTGGTAATGAAATTAAATGGGAGAAAATATATTTTTAATTTTTTCATCAGAGATGCTAGTGTTCACATAGAATCAAGTTTTAGCAACATTTTATATTTTATATTTTATTTATGTTTAAACCATATTTTCCCTAGAAATATTACTTCAAAAGAGAAATGAGGAGGACCCAGGTAACTACAGGTCTTACTGCCTGGCAAGATCATGGAGTATCCCCTCCTGGAAACTGTGCTAAGGCACATGGAAAATAATTAGTTGATTGGTGACAGTCAACATAGCTTCACCAGAGGCAAATAAGGCCTGACAGGTTTGGGGTTACTGTAGTGGTGGACAAGGAAAGGGCAATTGACATCATCTACTTGGACTTGTGCAAAGCATTTGACATTGCCCCACATGACATCCTTGTCTCTAAACTGGAAAGGCATGGATTTGATGGATGGACCAGTCGGTGGATAAAAAATTGGCTGGAGGTTTGGACTCAACAGATCAATGGCCAAGTGGGGACCAGAGATGAGGGGTGTTCCTTAGGGGTCAGTTTTGGGACCAGCATTTTTTAACATCTTTGTTGGTGACATGGACAGCGTCCATAAGTGCACCCTCAGCAAGTTTTCCAATGACACCGAGCTCTGGGGGGCACTGGAGGGAAGGGGTCCAGAGGGACCTGTACACAGGCCTGAGAGGTGGGCATGTGTGAACCTCATACAGTTCAACAAGGCCAGCTGCATGGTCCTGTACATGGGACAGGGACGAACACCCTCTGGGCAGAGAAAGGATCAAGACTAGCCCTGGGGAAAAAGACTTGAGGGTATTTGTGGATGAAAACTCAGCATGGCTTGGCAATGTGTTCTTGAAAGCCAGAAAACCAATCACATTTTGAGCTGTATCAGAAGCATGGCCAGCAGGTCCAGGGACATGATTCTCTCCATCTTGCTCTTGTAAGACCCCACTTGGAGTACTGTGTCCAGCTTTGGGACCCTGTGGTGGGTTGACACTGGCTGGATACCAGGCACCCACCAGAGCCACTCTATAACTCTGCTTCACAACTGGACAGGAGAGAGAAAATAGAACAAAAGGTTCACAAGTTGAGAAAAGGACAGAGAGATATCACTCATCAAATAGCACTACCGGCAAAACAGACCTGACTCAGGGATCTGAACTATTACAAACGAAATCAGAGCAGGATAATGAGAAGTAAATCCAAATCCTAAAAACAATTTTTCCTCCCATATCTCCCTCCTTTCCATTTTTACCTTCTCCTGCCCAGTACTGCAGGGAAATGGGGAATGTGGGCTATGTTCACTTTATCACTTGTTGCTGTTGGTCCTCAGGGAGAGGAGTCCTTCCCCTGCTCCAGTGTGGGGTCTCTCCCATGGAAGAAAATGCTTAGACTCTTCAGCATGAGTCCGTCCCACAGGTAACAGTTCTCTACAAACTGCTGCAATATGTGACACTTTTCAACAGGGCACAGTCCTTCAGGCACAGCCTGCTCCAATATGAGTCCCTCCACAAGTTCTACAAGGAAACCTTCTCCAACATGGGTTCCCCTCTCCGTGGGTCTGCAGGTCCCTGGCAGGAGCTGCTCCATCATGGATTTCCCATGGGTTCACAGGGAATTCACGTGGCATTTACCTGGTCTAGTGTGGGCGTTCTCCATGGGCTGCGGGTGGACCTCTGCATGCTCATGGTCCTGCACAGGCTGCAGGGAACAGCTGCTTCACCATGATCTGCACCATGGGCTGCAAGGAAATCTCTGCTCTGGCACCTGGAGCTCCTCCTCCCCCTCCTGCTCTATTGGCCTTGGCGTTTGCAGAGTTTTTTCTCTCACATATTTTCACTCTGCTCTTCCCTGGCCACAATTACACTTGCCCCAAAAAATATATATATGTATTTTTTTTTCCTTCTTAAATAAGTTATCACAGAGTCATTACTATGATTCCTGATGGGCCCTGATGGGACCCACCCTTGGCCAGTGGTGGGTCCATCCTGGAGCCAGCTGGCATTGGCTTTGTTGGACATGGGAAAGCTTCTGGCAGCTTCTCACAGAAGCCACCTCTGTAGCCCACCTGCTCCCATAACAGGCTCCTAGCACAAGAAAGACCTTTTGGAAAGAGTCCCAAGAGCTGGATCACTTACGCAAACAGGCTGAGAGAACTGGGACTGTTCCACCTGGAGAAGACAAAGTTCAGGGAGAACTCTTTATTGTCTTTCAATTCCTAAGCAGGAATGACAAGGAAGATGGGGACAGACTTCTTACAAAGATGTGCAGTGGAAGTACAAGAGACACTGGCTTTAAATCAAAAGAGAATAGTTTTATTCTAGATGTAAGGAAAAAATTCTTTACTGTGAGGTTGGTGAGACACTGGAACAGGTTGCCCAGAAAGGTTGGGGATTCCTCATCCCTGGAGCCGTTCAAGACCACACTGGATTGGGCTCTGAGTAACTTGATCTAGTGTAAGGTGTCCCTGCCCATGACAAGGGAGTTGGAATTAGATGATCTTTAAGGTCCCCTTAAACCCAAGCCATTCTGTGATTTTATGATTACTTAAATACACAAATAACTCAGCAATTAGGACACAAGAAATGTGGCACAGGCCATTTTGTATTCTGCTGTTCAAGCATTGAGAGTAAAGAATTAAATATTAAGAAAGGAACAGAAAACTCACCCCTGAATTCCCTAAACTGAATAATTACATGCATGAAAGGTTAAAAAATATTTTATTTTTTTTTGCTTGAAAGGTAGAACAGAGAACTGTGAAAAAACTTGTGACATAGAGGTAGAGGGAACATTTTTTTTTTCAGAATACAAACTCTTTTTGATATATACAAATGATGTTACAGGTGAAAGTCTGAGTCAATCAAAAGGGACTTCAGAGCCCTGAGAACAGTACTAAAAAATTTGGGGGCATAGGTAATGGGGGGAATGCCTTGGTAGAAGCAGGTGAGACTATCATATCATTATCTGGCAACAGGACTGGTGTCTGTGCCAAAACTTTGGATTTCTAAACCACAGAAGAGCCGTCAAGAGACAAAGTATGTTGGGGCCTGATGGGGACCCTCTGACCTGATGAGGAAAATGAGTCTGTGGGATCTAGGTTGATTTGAGTATTGGGCAGTGATTAATGGGATGAAATTTAAAAAGTCAAAATGCTGGGTCCTGCACCTAGAACAGAGTAATGCCCAGCACAAGAATAAATTGGGAGGAGAGTGTCTGGAGAGCAGCCCTACAGAAAGGGATATGGGAGTGTAGTCTGACAGCAGGTAAATCCCATCCTGGCATGCACCAAACTCAGCATCCCCAGCCAGCCAGAAGAGGAGATCATCCTGCTCTATTCAGTGTTGGTGCAGCCTCACCTTGAGTGCTTGGTGCAGTTTAAGAAGGATGTGGGGATCCTTAAGCATGTCCAGAGGAGGTCAGCAAAGCAGGTGACAAGGCTGGAAGGAATGTCCTATGTGGAGCAGCTGAGGACTGTGGATTTATCTAGCTATGAGAAAAGAAGTCTGGGGGTGACCTTATTGCTTCCTGAGGAGGGCATGTGGAGGGAGAGGTGCTGCTCTTTTCTCTCTGTTATCCAGAGAAGTGTGGAAATGGTTCAAAACTTCACCAGGGGAGACTTGATCTGGACATTAGGAAGCATTTTTTTACTGAGATTGATTGAAGTGGTCAAACACTGGAACAGGCTTCCTAGAGAGTTGAACAATGTCCCAAGCCTGTCAGTCTTTAAAAGGCATTTGGAGTATGCCTTTGATAACATGCTTTAACTTTAGTGAACCCTGAATTGGTCAGGCAGTTGGACTAAATCAT
This sequence comes from Melospiza georgiana, assembly GCF_028018845.1. Classification (NCBI taxonomy): domain Eukaryota; kingdom Metazoa; phylum Chordata; class Aves; order Passeriformes; family Passerellidae; genus Melospiza; species Melospiza georgiana. The sequence goes on along the minus strand of NC_080430.1, from coordinate 127,150,749 downwards.
CATTGTATGTTTCTTCCAAGTGAATATTCTATTCTATTCTATTCTATTCTATTCTATTCTATTCTATTCTATTCTATTCTATTCTATTCTATTCTATTCTATTCTATTCTATTCTATTCTATTCTATTCCATTCCATTCCATTCCATTCTATTCCATTCTATTCTATTCTATTCATGATGTCATGCTATGAAATAACTCAGTAACAGAATTAAAGAAAAATGGAACCTATTTGGATACAATTCTTAATAAAACTGTGAAGCTTCTTGCCAAAAGATCTTTTTGACACCAGCAATATAAATTGATTCAAAGTAGTTTTAATCTTATTCAATTAAGGGGATGCATTGATCACTACAAATTGTGGTTGGCTGAGTGCAATTTTCAGGTCACAAAACTTGGCTAGTGAACAGAGGGTATAGCAAGGGAAGTCTTAAACTTCACTAGGTCTTGCTTTTATGCTTTTCAAAAAGAAAAGGGTATGACATTAGGTAGTAGAAATAATACTGAGCTAAACAGAGCTTTGGTTTGATTTGTTTTGAACTTCAAATTCTTTTTCACTAAAATGGAGGATTTTATGTTCCCAGTCTATTTCCTGAATTTGAGTCCATGATGTAGATTACTGGAGCAGTCCTGAAATTATTCATCCTAAGAATGACTGATATGTAGATATGTGATGCACATGGCCTTCATATATGGAACTATATAATGTACAGTCCTTTATAATTTCTTTTCCCCTTCCAATTGTCCGTACCTTTCCCTTCCTTGGATATCTTTAATATTTGTCAAAGAGCAAGCAAGATAGATTATTTCAAGTCTCCTCCTCAGTGTAACACAAGATTTTCTCAAAAATGCTGCTGCCCAAGTGCTGCAGGGAGACAAGGATTTTAATGAGCCGTTAGAACATGCAGGATTAATAAGATATTTATCAAATGTGGATCACCTGCAGACAACGAATATTATATTGGGAAAGACTGCCAAGAATAATAAAAACTAAACAAAATGAAGATGAAGATTATGGTGAATTATCTTGAAAATTACAAAAGAGTAGAGGTACTTAGTTCCTGGCTGTATCTTAAAATAAGGACTTGTTTCCTGGGCAACTCCAACACTGAAGTTAATTTGATTTATAAGAAAAAGTAGAAACAACAATGTGATCATCAGGCCTTGAATCTGATGCCCCAGTTTGGTTATATCAAAAGACCATATTAATAACTCAACTAGTGCATTTAATGTCTTTAATGACCCTGATTCTAGAGTGGGTTGAGAAATAGGATCTTCCACTGACCATGGTATTTGCCGTGATTCTGGAACATCAGTCAGAACTGCGATGCCTACCAGTAATTGAAAAGAAAATTGCATTTTTAGAAATAATTAACAGTTTATGGAATGTAACCAGACCCTGAAAGTTATTATTATCGTTGTATCAAAATTATAAATAATAATAATTATATTGCCCAGTCCTTGATGTGTTGAAAATCTAGAGAGAAATACAATGATCTTAACTTTTCAAGCAAAGGTCAATTCTCTTCTAATAAAACATTCCCTGCTACTGGAAAATTGTAATAGTTGACATCAGTAACACTGACATCAGTATGAATTTACACAAGGATCCCAGGGTTCAGCTCCTAGTCAGAGTTCAGTGACTTCTTGAAGTGACTAACACAGATTAAGGACCTTTCACTTTAGAATTTTACACTTTAGAAAAGATTGCATCTGTTTTTAAAGTGATAGTTTCATTTTTATTGTAAAATTATTTTTAAAGACATGAAGAAGTCTTAAAAGTCATGGCAGTTGAAGTGAAAGTGACTTATCCCTCAAGAGAAAGATAGGAACTACTTCCCCATCCCTTGCTATCTTTGTTGAATACAAAGTACTGACCTATATATTAAGTGCTTCTGCACACCATATGACATAGTTTTGTTGTCACTCAACTTTCCTTATGTCTAAATAATTAAAATTTTCAATTATGCAAGAATATGCCTTTATCCATTCTGTACTGTGTGGCACAATACAGAATGGATAAATAAGCTGTCTCTAAATCAATAATGTTGTCTTCAGACATAAACTGTCTAAGCATATTAGCCAGTCAATGATTCAATATGGGTTTTTGTTGGGTTTTTTTTCCAAAAATTCAGAATACGTGAATAAATAAAAGGGTTTATTAACTTTTATATTATGTGGTCAATTAGGTTGTATAAAGTCAATATTATCTATTACATATCAATAATTCAAGTACTACTAAAGAAGTGAGACAATGAGGTTTGAATATGTGGCCTAAAAAGCAAAATAGCACTTGATTTTGAAATTTAATATTTTATTTTTTTTGTCCGAAAGACTTGGGAAAAAAACCTGCCTTTTTTACTAGATTCTAAATGCAGCTGAAAGAGTTAAATTCATATGAAACAGGCAGCCAATGTCTGCAAGATTTGCAAATCTAGTTCTGCATAAACAACAGATTTAGATATGCAAGATCAAATTTCAATAGACCTTGTATTTTGGGGGTGTCACCCAACACAAATCACTCATGCAAGCTTTTCTGATGACAAAGTATTAAATGCTTGGTTTGAAATTCACATGATTGGATGTATATGCTGCAATCAGACATTTCCTGTTCATGAAAATACATATAATTAAAGAGAGAAAAAATGTATGTCAGCTGCCAGATGTGCTATTTGCTTACACAGTGCATACCATAGACAGGGTGAGAATTTGTCTTTTTGCAAACTCTCATTTTTAAGAGTTTTGAAAGCAGTTGTCTCCATAATGATCATCATCTCAGAGCTGCAGAAATTCTCTATCCCCTTGTGGCTTAGCTTATTATACATTAAGTGCTATGCAAAATCATCTTTGCCACTGCTTTGCAAGGCAGTTGCATAAGAGATTGTGAGGAATTGCAGATGGCCCAGTCCCTTCACCACGGAGAAAGGCAGTGCAGACAAACAGCCACAAGGGAAGGGTGCAGCAGCAGCAGGCACAGAGTGTTTGCCTGTGTGTCAGAAAAAAAGTGAACTCATTTTACTAGAAAGGGAGATCAGATTGTGAGATATAACTGAGACCTTTTAGAATGAGATCACACACTGGTCTGAAATGGGAAGACTTCATGTCTTCCTGATTTCATTTGGACAGTGAGCATACCTCATAAACCTTCAGTTTGGGAATCCAGGCTGCTTCATCCTCCTAAACTTCAACCCTTTTGCAAACTCGGTGGTATTTTCACCACATCTGTCTTACCTTCACAACTTCGTGCTTATAGTTTTTGTATTAATTTTAGTAAATTCATCATCTCTTGAGATTACATTTGTCTCTATGTATTTTCTCTTAATCTTTAGGAAAGGTTTTATAGTGAGATAAAGAAAAAGATTACCCTCAGTTATTAATTTGCAGCCTAAAAGAAGTTCATATTGACTTCCAAATTCTTGTAGTCTTCTTTGTTCATTAGGCTGAGTGTGAAAACATCACTTTCAGCAGTTAACACAGTCACAGTTATCACATTCACCTTCAGTCACACGCTGCCACCCCCTCCCTACGTGGTAGCCCAGAGGTGACAAACACAGCTAAAAAGGAAACACTTCACAATTTTTAGAGACATTTGAACCTCCTCAAAACTTGAAACAATTTCCATAAAAGGACATTTGAAGTCTGGATACTCAGTTAAATATGCACATCAGTGTCCTGACTAAGCAGAAGAAGAATTAAGATTATTTTAATAAAAAAACCAGTGCTCTAGTTCATAAATCCAAAATCTAAGAAACAGGATGCATTCCAGGCTGATGCAGATCAAATATAACAAAACAAAATCTCATATTCTAGACAAAAAAAATCCCAAAACAATTTGCTTTTCTTGAAAAAAAATCTCTAGAAGTGATTTCTCTGTAAAATTATGTGTGCTCAAAAATATGGGCTAAAGTATATTTATGTACAATATCTAAAAACAATCTGAACAAAGCACACTTTCTTTACACAAGAATTTGTTAAAGACATTTAGCTTTGGTGATGGAGAAATAACCCGGTGATGATCTATGTTAATTTGAGAACATCATCTGAGAGACATTTGAAAACACTGGAACTGCTGAAGAAATGCACTAATGCACTTTTCTTCCGTTAGTAATAATAGTAAAATAATAATAATAATAATAATAATAATAATAATAATAATAATAATAATAATAATAATAATAATAATAATAATAATAGTGCCATTGTGCACTATGCCATTGTGCACTATGAGGGGCCTGGCAGTACCCTATCACACAATCATTTGGGCTACCTCCATCCAAACTATCTTCATTTTACTCCAGTCACTCTGCCTCTTGTTTGGGATGTAGAATAAATTACTTTCTTTCCTGTCTTTGGGAATTTGAACATAATTTTTGAATTTTACAAACTTCCCATCCTTTACTACTACTAATACTACTTCTGCTACTGCTACTACTACTACTTCTACTACTAGGAGTAGCAGTAGTAGTAGTAGTAGTAGAGTGCTTGGAGTTTTTTCTCCTCAGATACTTTGGTGCTAGCAAATGCTGAAGCAGTCATCAGTTGTTTTTATTTATGCCCATTACCTTTTTTATCCCTCAGATAACTTTTTTTCTCACATATTTTTCTAGCCAAACTAATTTCACAAATTCATTAAGATTTGTGGCTGTTCCAAAATTTCTTCTTTCATGAAATCACTTACGCGTTGAGAAAACAAAGAAATAAGTACTGCCGAGTTTTATTTAGCAGTGTAAACATTTCTAAGTTTTTTTGGTTTTTTTTGAAAACTTACAAGATTTTAAAAACTATTCTGCAATCTAAAATTCCTTATATATCTAGTTAGTTTTCACAGGAGTTAGACTTTTCAGTTTAGTAAAAGTAAAATTATTTTTTGCTTGTGAATTGATGTTATGAGGTGAAAATATAACTAGACTATCACACCAAAATGCAAGGTCATTCCTGTCAGCTCCATTCCTTCTCTTACTAGTTAGGAAAAATGTCCTTTCATGGTACAAAATTTTTTTAATAACTCTGAAGTGGAAGGTTATGCTCATAGTACCTCCCAATGCCAGAAAAGCATTTAATCATAAGCAGGACCCCATTTATTTTCAAAAACATTAACATTAATCTAACTTCATCATAACATTTAGTGTACCACTAAATCATGCACATATTTAACATTAGACATGGTCAAATGGTAAACATGATGGTATAGAAATGAGCAGCTGGGACAAAGCTTAAACTTTGTCGTTTTAATTATCTTTTACAGGCAGTGCAGATTTGGGAAGTGGGGTACATAGCATTAAGCAGTTGTGACTTCCACATGGAGTTTATTTTAATGTGAATTACTCTGTTGAAGACATTGCTTGGCAAATTTCTGGAGGAAGACTTGCTACCGATAAGGCACCAATGGCATGAAAATATTTTTAAATGGAGGAAACATCAGGAAATTATTTAGTCACATGAAAATTTTTGAATTTTTTCAAATATTTAAATTTCTTGGTATGCTAGCATAAGGGATTAATGGATGAAAGAATTTACAGCCAGTACTTTAAAACCCAGTCACTCTTCACAAAATATGATAGGATAAAATATTCATCTATATGAAATAACACATGAAAGTATTTCTATATATCTACTTTTTTCTGGTCTCTCCATGTGCATAAAAACAGATATGACGTCGTGCGTTAAGGTATAATTGCTTTTAGCTGTTACATTTTGGTGATTACTTACCTTTATTTCAGTTTGATGAGTAAGTTTAAAAAGTTCAAGACAAATCAATATTTGATCTTATATGAAGAAAATTATTTGTAATATCTGGAAGAAATTTCAGAAGAAATATGAAGGAGGGAAGCATTATGAAGATTATTATTTGGTTTTATGGCAAGAACATATTTATCCTGTTAAAGTCTTACAGTAAATTGTAGTTTTCAGAAATGTCTGCTCCATGATCTTGCCAGGCACAGAGGTAAGACTGACCAGTCAGCAGTTCCTCAGGTCTTCCTTATTTCCCTTTTAAAATGTTCTTGTATGCTCTCCTCACTGCCCTAAGGATCTTGAACTCCACCATTTCAAGATCACTGCAGCTAAATCTGCCTTGGGCTTCACATTCCCACCAGCACCTCCTTGTAGATGAGAACAAGGTCCAACATCACTTCTCTTCTAAAAGCTCTCTCTCATTTGGAGAATCACGTTATCACAATACATTCCGGGAATTCCTGCTGTGCTGTCCCTCCAAGAGACATCAGGGTGTCCCATGAGGACCAGGGCTTGTGGATGTGAGGCCACTCCTTTCTGTCTTTAGAGGGTCTCATCTGTTTGGGGGGCCTGTAGCAAACCCTCACATAATGTCAACCATCCCTGTCCTTCCATTAAAGATGAGCCATAAGCCTTTGGCTGGCTCCTTACACATTCCCACCTGAACTTCCATGCACTTCTTATAATAACCTTCATGTCTAATGAGGAACTCCTGCAGTTCCTGAGCAATTACCCTGTAAAAAAAAAAGTTGGTAACTGGGGACGTCTGTGCCCACTTGATAGCTCAAAGTGGAACTAAAGACTAATATTCAAGTTTATTGTGAATCTGTGTTTCAGGGGTGGACTGAAAATGTATTCTAAATTATTTTAATGGTTTATTGTGTTTTTTCAATGTTAAAAGAATGTAAAAGGAAAATCTTCTTTGAAATCAGAGCATTCTTAGCTGAATTCAAGAACAGATAGAATGAAAGATAAAAGCAGAGCATTTTCTGATATTCATGATTTAGCTGGATTGCCTTCTGTTTTCATCCATAGGTTTTCACCTAAGTTTATTCTTAAAGAATACTGTATGTTCTTGGCAACTGTGGTTACGGAGAAATGTGAGGCAGAGTTATTCAAGAGCACGGGGAGTTATGAAAGCCATGAATCATGGTATCTTCCAGTGTGAGCTGAGTAGCACCTGCAAAATAATTTTCTGGGGTCAACTAGGTACTGAAGGTGATATGAGGTTTTTTGGGGGAGTTTGGATACTTTGGGGTTTTGGCTGTTTGCTTGTGTTTTGTTTCTTTATTCTGTCCTATCCCACTCCCTAACTTGCCTTACTCTGTTAATATTATTGGTTGCAATAGAGAAAAGGAATAGAGTAAAACAGCTTGGATGAGTCCTGCAATAGGCATACAATATGATGCACTGTCTGCTGTATTCCATGGAGGAAAAAGACACAGAGTAACCTTGACATCTCTGCTTAAATGCAAAATAGATCTGCTCTGCATTACTGGTATTCCACTAGAATATATTGTCTTTTTTTGGATTCGTAGTTTGGTTAGGTTTTTCAACAGTCACATTTTGGTATTTTTGGCAAATTAAACAGACCTAAATAAATATAGGGTAGCATGATTTTTTTAAAATTTTAGTTGCATTTCTCTTGTTGCAAAGTTATGTATTACCTGTCATCTACTCTTATCTTCAGTCTTTTACACAAGTTGGCACTTTTTTCATAACACTTTCAGAGAAGGGTTAAAGGATGCCCCTTTCACTCTCATGAATATCCTACTATACCATGGAAAACACACTGTGCTCTCTCCTGCAAGGTTGAATGCTACAGAACAACAGGGTTTTGATATTTTTCTATCATTCTCTTCAAGGAAATAGTTTCAAGTAGGTCGGCAGAGGTTTATAGATTAGATGACCCAAAAGGAATTGAATTGATTCAATAGAACTGTTGGCTTAAAAATATATAGAATACATTTCTGCTATAAGAAGTTAGTCCAAAATGTTGTGGTGTAGTCAAGGAGTTCTGTGTTTTCAAACTGGCATGCTCATCCATTTAGACCGTATTAAATGCAAACTCCTGTGATATTATTAAATTAACTTTTATAATCCTACTTATAAAGAGATTTACTGCCGAAAAGAGAGATCAAAAGGTTAATTTATTGGAGGAACTCTCACTAGCTATTAGTAAAATTTATAGGTTAGTGCATTTCTAGACATTAATCAGATTTCTATATAAAACAACACATTAGAGTATGCCGATCCAACCTCAGCTTCCAGGGAAGACCCTTTGAGGTTGGATTATTATGCTGTAGCAAAAAAAAAATGCTTGGCTAGTCTCAATGGACACAACACATGCTATTGCTTTGAGATTGCTAAGAAATCCCTGAATAATTTTTCTGGGATCTAAGCTCCACCCACCCCACCCCCACCGCCACCAGATTGGTTATATAAATGAATTCAAAGAAATTGTAAAAATAAAGAAACCAGAAGTACTCAAACTAGGATGATTGGCTTGAATGGTAACATTACTTTAGATAACATAGTTATATGATTTAGGAGTCTAATCCTGAGAAAAGCTAACAGCCTAAAGCCCTATGTCTCTTGTATACTTTTGAAAATATTGCCTATTATGACTCAGACAGGAATTCTCTGAGATTATCTGTTTGCCTTGGTTACAATCCTCTACATCACAAAGCAATTGTATTCAAGTTGGCTTCATAGGTAAGGACTGTAATTTAGAATTGCAGCAATAGTGATTATATATTGTAACTGACCTCTGGATGTTAATGATATGCAGTCTTCATTCATGTCAAGAAGAATATAACTTGTCTTAGGTACAAATCTTTATGCTGTATCCTTAAAGCTTTTGGTTTTTAAGTGAATAAGTGAAACAGATCTGATACTTGTATCTCTGTAGCTTACTTCTACCAACAGGTCATTCTAGGAATTGCCATACAGAAAACACCATTTATGCAATAATGAAATACTCAATAGATCTATAACATGACAATAATAATGTATTTTTAATATGAAAAAAGTGCAGCATTTGTTTCAATTTCTTTAGGACAGCATGAAAGTGCTTCACATTAACACACAAAAAATGAGTTTGTATGGGTTGGGTTTTTCTGTATTATGGATCTCCTTCATTCCCCAGGACAGAAACCATGGTGATGCAAAAATGACTTGTGCAACCAAAATCACTTTTCCCATGAAATGATGGGCAGCAATGAAAAGATGCAGCAAAAAGGTGAACTCAGCTAAGCAAATGCTTCAGATCACATCAAAAATTCAGAAATTTCTGGTATTATATAGGAACATAAATACACAGGGGTTTGAAAATATATAAAAGTAGGGAGTTTTTCCTTATCTGCTGAGTATTTGCAGGATGCGTCATTGTGCTCTCTTGCTAGAAAAAAACAAGTACATAAATATCAAAATATCATACGGTGGACATTTTGAATGCTGTTTGGTTATACTAATTTTTAAGCATTCTTTAATTGAAGAACTTGGATTCACAACTCTACCCTACCTGCTTCAGTTAAATCAGGAGCATAAATTATGAGAAAAATCAGTTTGCTCTCTTTCAGCAGTTCTTAGAGGTCTCCTATGAAACTGGGACTTCAGTGAGCTTTGCACAGAAGTTGTCTGTAATTCCAGACAAGGCGAAAAGACAAGGGCTAAAAAACAAACTAATTAAAAAAATATGAGTTACCCTTTTCATAGAGAAGCATCTATAGCTTAATTTATAGTATTTTGAAATGCTTTAAATGACATATTGCCAGAGGATGTATTTACGTGTGTCTGTGCAGTTGCATCTGGACGGTTCTGTCTTTATTCAGAGCTGTGCCAATGCTACGACCATGCCAATATGCACTGTGCTTCTGCATATGCCCCTTAGCAGAATATTAGCCCCTTAGCTTGGATACTCAGGCATTCTTTGAAGCTGGCTCTGTTTAGTCAGCTCAGGTTATGGGTAGAGAACCTGCGTCAATTTGTACCCGTCTCTGTAGACACAGACATCCAGGCTCTGAGGAAGTAAAACCTAAAGCACTACATCCTTGTGAAATGATAACTTTCTATCTCTGTATATCCATCCATAAGTTCAGAGTAGCTTCTAGTTAAAATAACCTCTATTCTGTCACAAAATACTTTAAAAAAAAGGAATATTCTCATTGAGCTTCTCAGTGTTTCTGACTCCCAAGGTTTTTTTTGCCTTGATTCTCTTTCTCTGCAAAGCCAGGTTTAAATGGCAGCAAAGCAGACTCACATTTATAGATGGAGGCTCACAGATTTATGATGTGAAATTATTTGAACTCATCCAACAATACAAGTTTCAAAGATGAGGTTTTCATAAATATCATCAATTTTGGCAGGCATACATCAACCTATGTCTAAGTATGAAAAAAATTGCAAAGACTCCAAAATAACCAGGCAAAGTTAAAGGGTAAATTACCAGTCTCTGTGCAATGCTAAGTAGTATGAAAATAGGTAAGTTTCTTATAAAAATAAGCAACACAATTTCTGATGAGATGACTCCTGGGAAGATACCTCCTGCATTGCACACACCTCGTTTTCATCAGTGAGTGATTGCCAGCAAAATACAATCCTTCTGTATTGCAACAATCAGTAGTAAAAATGTGAAAAATGGGAACAGGAAAATAGGTCACCACAAACATAATTTTCCAGTGTTTCTCATGCATGCAAAATTCTGAACATATAAATATATAAACTTATACAAAATCTTTTACATAATGTTGACTTTAAAAAACACCCAATTAATTACGTTCTGAAAAGGAATTCTGCTTTTTCACTTGCAAAAAAAACTCTTTATACAAAAAATATTAAAATATGCCTCTTTATGCCTACTTTTATGAAGGTTCTATTTAGTTATTAGATTAGCAATAATATAATGGGAAACGGAAAGAACTAGATTTTACTTTAAAAAAAACACCACAGTCCCAAAATAACAATAAAATAACAAGCTGCAATGAGGGAAACACAGATCATATTTAAAAATTAAAATGAAAACAAAAAAACACTGAACTGAAAAAAAAACCAATAAGCCCAAACCCACATTTTTCCTCCTAAATATGTACTTATAGAAATGCTTTGCTATGTTGAAAAATAATCCTCAGTGCAATCAGAGTTGCAATACTTCTCAAAAAAAAAAAAAAAAAAAGAATAAAGAAAAGGAAAGAAAGGGAACTCAAGCAAAATTTTAACCATTCTAAAGACAACTTAAATTACGTCCTCTCAAAAAAACCTGAACCCAATGAACCTCACGACCCCAGGGAAATCTGAAGTTCCTGTGGTGCTCTGTACAAGATTCAGCCAGTAGTAAAGATGAGCATATTTCTTTAACACACACATGCAAATAGGTATGACTGACCAGCAGCAGGCGAGTGTAGATAAGACTATTAGATGCATCAAATACGTACAAATAACACTCATATAAATGACAAAAAGCCCTCAATCTTTTCCAGCCTGGCCCAGGCCTGGTTCCACTCATATTCGGCTCCAAGACCAGCCAGCTAAACTTCTCCCCAGTTAGTCTGAGTTGAGTTTGCTAGTGCCTCACACACACACAAAAAAGAGGATGAGCACTCACTCAGATCTCTGTGATGACAGAAACAGGAATTTACCAAGAAGCAAGGAGAGACCCTACCATGAACGCAGACAGGACTCATGCAAGTGCAGTCTGTATTCATGAGAATGCCTTCTAAAATAGCCTCTCTCCAATTTTTTTCTGATATTTGATCCTTCTAAGGTGTCTATAATCAATTTAGGAAATTCCCATAATCCCTCCAAGCATTTAATAAAAAAAAATTTATTAATATCCTATAGTAAGTTTTCTCTTTCACTCCAAATCCAGGATACTCGAATTTCCTTTTTAACCATTTACAAAGTTGTGATTGATCTGCCCAAAGTCACCAGAGGCCTGGTGCCTTTACCAGCCCATCTAGCATCTCTGGTTTGCACAGATTCACAGAACAGTCTGAGTTGGAAGGGACCCAGAAGAATGAGCAACACTTAAATGGATGGCCCTTACAAGGATGGAACCTGTGGCATTGGCAGACTTCATTACCTACTCCCTTCACGAGTCTGTATGTGTTTCTTGTTTTCTTTGCCTTTCCTATTCCTTGCCTCGGCCTTTTAACCAGATGTTCTTACAAAACAAATGTCCTACATTGCACCAATCCTTACAGAACAGTGTCTAAAACTCAACGCTAGCCCTCTCCTTTTCCCTGTATGTTTCACTTTCTCTATGAGTAGAATAAAACATTTGGAAGAAGTTGAAAAGCTAGCAAAATACAAGAGGAGAATGACATATTCTGCAACACACATCTTGCATACCCATATCCCTTTGGCACGCGTCAAATTTATTTTTGAATTTTCTGAATATTTCAGGAAGAAAGACCACTTAAAAAATATATATTAGAGAGATCTTAGTTGTCCTTATCTTTTTAAAAATAAACAACAATGCTGAGAATTTTCTGCTTGTGAATATATAAATATATATTATATATATAGAATATATGACATATATAATATATATAATACATTATATATAATATATAATATACATTATATATAATGCATATAATATATAATATATATAATGTATAATATATTATATTATATATAATATACAATATATAATATTATATATTTAGTATTACATATTTATTATATATTACATAAAATATATTTTATGCATATTATATATATATGTATGTATATATATATGTGTGTGTGTGTGTGTGTGTATAATTCAACTGTTTGCCTTTTATAAAATTACCGAGGGCTCAAAGTTCACTCCAGTGCCACAGACATTTTAGACTGAAAAACAGAACTGGCTCTATCTTATATTAACTGTATTGTTTGTGTCCTTTCATCTCTTCATGCATTCATATTAAAAAAAAATTAAAAATGTAAAATGTCAATACAGGAATTCTTACAAACCTTTTGACAAATGTTCTAAACTGTATTTTAATTTTTGTTTCTTAGTGAATCTATTTTCATCCAGAACCTTTATAAACAAATGGTTTCCTATCCTGAAAATATACCTATAAACCAACTATCTGGAAAAAATGTTGATATCTATCTTCTTATTTTTATAAAATAAGAATAAGATTAATTATTAGAGTATTGAATCTCTTCTACTAATTGCTCAAAGAACTCAACTTTACAGGAAGCATAAACATCTACTAACCAGGCTGTCAAAGAATGACAAAAAACTCCAAAGATCAGGAAAGCTTGTTTGCTATAGTATGATCCTGTTAAGAGTATCTAGGTGTTGCAATGGATTAAATTACTAAAAGTGACAATTATAATGTTTTCTAAAGGGAATTGTTTAAAAAAATTAAAATTCAGCAATGACATGCAGAGAAACTTCTGTCTCAGGCATACTGGCATTTTAAAACTGCTGTTTACACGTGATTTTATATAGATTTCTAATGTAGAATGTATAAAAAAAAAAAAAAATATCAAACAGTTCCAAAAAGGATGTGGGGGTTTCTGTCATGTCCAAGAGTTGTCTCAGAAAAAAAAAAAATTATTAGGAACAACTTTACAACTGCAGTGTAAAATGTTTTCTAGCTTTGAAGCGCATTCACTGTAATTGGGTCACCAAATTTTTCCATGATGGTTGTTAATTTCTGAAAGTAAGTGTCTTTTTCAGCTTCTTTTCTTGTACAAGTTGAAGTGTGCTAAGAAAGAAGTGTTGGACTGTATCCAGTATCTTTCCCGTGGGAATTATTACCTTGTTGTCTGCTGTATTATTTATTTTAGCAGTGACTGATAGAAGCTTCTGCATGCTTTGGGTGAGTTAAAATTTGGTCATGTTTACAACCAAGAAGGTTGACTCTAGTAACCTGTGTAATTGTGCAATTTCCATGGCAGACCTGAGGGTCAGCAAACGTGGCTGCTGATCTGGGGTTTTAGCAGTTTCATGACACCTGCTCTTCATCTTTGAATTTCCCAGATCTTGATACCCGAGGTTATCCTCCTCACATACGTGTGGTTGAAGTGTCTCTGCACCCATGATTGCTTTGATGCATCTTTACAATGACACTTTTGGGACCTAAATTATATATACAGAAAAATATGGAAGCATTTCATACAGACTCATAAAGTTTATATGAGTGATCCTTTTATCAAGATTAAAGACCAAGTATGTGGTGAAGTCAGTAAAAGAAAGTGTTTATTGCATAGCTTGTGTCTGCTTTCTAGATTTTATTTTTCCAAACTATCATTCCATATTTTGTAGTTGTTTTTTATTTTCAAGTGGCATCCATGAAACTGGGTCCGGAATAGGTACTGAGGACACTTGATACCCTTGCAAGGTGAAAAAAATAGTAAATTAATTCATCAAGATAAATATGAATGAAAACCCTTTTCTTAGGGTTTCATTTAATTGAATGACACATTCCCCTATTGCAAGTCTAAATGAAGGTTCATTATTGCAGTGTTTCTAATAAGTATAGGTTTTTTTTGATAATAAGGTGCAATAGAAGGAAAAAAGCTGTATGGAAATGTGACTGTATGAGATTTCCTTTCTTCCAAATGTATTTTTACAAGTACTGAGGAAACCATTTGAAATGTCTTTTTCATTTTATTAGCACTAATTGTACACTTGCATATTCTAGGTAAGATTTGGAAACTCTGATCTTTTCAGTTCATGCGTTTTAATGATCCCTGCACAGAAATCAATGATGACTAAATGCTGCATTCAGCTGGGACTGTTCTGATGTATTTTTTAAAGACTTAGGAATACCCAGTTCAGAAAATGGATTTCATCTAATATAAAACTACAAAAAGACTACTAAAAGACTAAAAAAACTAGAAAAGAGTGTTACAAACCATTACGCCTGAAATTTTTTGTTTGAGCAGCAATTATTTAGATTATGTATCTGTCCAATTGTATGGTTAAGTTGTCATTCAGTGTTCTAAAATATTCATGCATAATATGTATTCTCAGCATTACATCAATCTAAGCAATTGATGTTGCTTTTTTAAAAACAAAAAAAGATTAATGATGAAGTGACTTGATAGATTCTAAGAAATGTTTGATATTAATAATGAAATTACAAATTGCATAAGAAACTATTATAATAATGTTCAACTTTTGTGTTATTACACCCAAATGTCTTTAAGTTATTCTAGTTAAAAGCAAGAAGTAAAGCTTGCTAGAAAATAGTGCTTTGGTTTGCTAACAGTTTTCAAGTTCCAGATTTTTTATTCTGCATTGGCATGAAAACAAAGCCTTTTAAATGCCACTTCAAACTGGAAGTGTGTCAAAATTTTTGCCTCATGTTGAAAAGGTCAACCTTTTGATGCAAGCCCTTCTCTCCTGAGTGTTTGTTCTCAATCAAAACCTTTACACTGAAAATATTGTAAATGTCTCTGGACTGTTTCTGAAAAGTGTTTTGTATTCAACAAATGATCCTGCTCAATTGTGATTGTTCATAAACAGCCAAAACAGTGAACCTTGGTGTCCTGGAGATTTGTGGTGCCTTGCCTCTAAACTCCCTGTAATGCACCCCACCATACTACAGGGAATATTCTTGCATAGAGGCAGAACTGGTAAATACCAATTTTTTCTTTTCTCCTGAATGTACCTGTCCAGGTGACTGGCTAACTTGCTGCTCCCAGAAGAAATGGATAATCACAGGGTTCTCACAATTCTTATTTTCAAGAAGAAGGAACTGAACCTCTCTCTTCAACAAAATTTTAGAGGGTGGAGCAATGGCACAAGAAGGACTTATCTTTGAGTTTGGCAGGGTGTTCAGTAGTTGGGTAAGACTGCTGAGAACTTATTATGGGTGAGTTTTAGATGGCATGATCACACAAAGAGGCAAATTACAAATAAAACATTGTGAAGGATATTCTTATTTCAACATTACTAAGTCCATTACTACATCTTAGCATAATGTACTAAAAAAAGAATTTCACTTCTTTTTAAAATACAATTTCTCTTCAAGTATTATGATAATATTGGAAAATTACTCAAGAAAATAGTGACTTCTGGATTTTGCTTGGCAGTAGGAAGGTGGAATAAACATCAATCACGGTAAAATTTTGAGAATAGTATTTGTATTTCTGTAGCACTCAAAGCATTGATAACTCTGTATTTTAAAGACAAGATTTGTCTCCCTGAAGGAAGCAGATAAGTGCCATAAGCACAGACAGGTACATATAGACCTTTATAGCAGATCTTATGTGACAGAGACTTTCTGGTGAGTGGTTGATTGTCTCTTTAAACACCAGGCAATAGATGGTATCAGAATTACAACTTATTGCCTCTGTCAAATCTATGCCACAGTGTTTGACATATACTGCACATATATATTGCCTGAATTATGTAAAAACACAGAAGTCTTTCTGACTTTATGAAAATTATAACTGTGGCAAATCAGCATTTCTGTAATGCAGTTTTTATTGCTTTGCCTAGCCATAAAAGCCCCTCTTGATGTAGAAAAATATATATCCTCAGCAAAATTACTTTTCAGAACTGGAAAAAAAAAACTAAAACCAAAACAAAACAAAAACTCACCACCACCATCAGCAAAAAAAAGCCAGAATCATGGTCAGGACAGCCAGTGGGAAAAGTCTTATTCACAAGATGTACTCAAACAAGCTAAGCAGCCAAAAAGAACAGTATGTTGGATTTTGTGCCACCAGTGAAATGTTTATTGGGCAAGAGTCACAAGTCCTTCTGTCCAGAACCTGGAAGGAAAGTAAGACACTCTGAGGGGATTTGGAACAAGAAAGTTTTTAGTCTTATTTCAAAGAGTATATAATTATTTTTTCTGAAATAAAGTAATAAAATAGCTCTGAAAGAAGATTAAGGGAATTTTGTCGTGAATGTCTATTTACTACAGAAAAGCTAGAATAGGAATACACAGTAATGTCCTATAAACCATGCTTTTGTCTATTCTGATAGAAGAATATATTCCCCCATAGTTCTGGACTCACTCATGAAATAATTTCAGAATAGGTTCAAAATAATTTCAGAATATAAAGAAACACTTTCACCTGGTTCTATATATATAAAAACACACAGTCATATCACTGGCAGTATCTGAAATACCAACCCATATGCTCTCCAACTAAACACAGACAGATCTCAGTTGCAGCCCCTAAAACGTGGTGATCATATTAAGACTGTCACATCCAGAGCTCTGTGTTTCAGCTATATTTAGCCCAGCAATATTCCTGCAAGCTTTATATACAGGAAAGATATCTGTTTTTCTTTTGCTTATTTTCAACACTGCATGCAACACAGCAGCAAACTAACACTTCATACAGACATTTTGCTTTATTGAACCAGAGGATGAAACAACCACTTTCAATATAAATGGAGAAAAATTGTGCACAGCTTAGATACAGCCCAGAAACAAGCAAATCACAGACTGCTTCTTCACCTCAGCCTCCCATGTGTTCATTTGCTGCAGATCTGTGAGGCACTGCAAGCTGACAGGTGAAATCATTTGCCTCATAGATCATGAATGGAGCTACAGGAAGATGAATTGCATGCAAAAAAGCAGACAAAAATCAACAATACACGACATACTGAAGTAATGAGAATCCTGCAGTAAATTAGGGAACTCACTAAAAAAAAAATTAAAAATACAGCCGGTGCACTTCAGACTATAACAGAAGGAGATGTGATGAACTAAGCTTAGATGAACATTAAGTACATTGCAGCTGTGATATATGGGCTATAATAGAGGATGACTGCTAAATCCAGAAGGCTAGTAATTCCTGAAGATATTTCTTTTAGAGAATTCTTGGGCTAGCCTGTTGTGCTAACAAGCTATTTTGTTAGCTCCTGGACATATATTGAGATCGTTTTACCAGTGTCCATCTCCTGAACAATAATAGGAGAGATGATGGAAATACTGTTTTAATATGAAACATTAAATTACCAGAACATTTACAATTAACATATATGATTTTCAGCAGAACATCTCTATATTCTGTTTGGTCACTTGCAATGCCCATTTTTCATAAACTGATATGTTTAATTGTAATTGTACCTCGAGGTTAGATTACTTTATTTTCTGTCAGAATAAAGCATTCAATTGTTAACTATAGCAAAAATCCAGAAGTGGGACAATCCAGGTTTTGCTGGACTGAGGTGTAAGAGAGCACATTGGAGCTGTATTTAAGAATGGCGAAAGACAGAGAATGGCATTCTTCAGTTCTGTATTCTCTGGGAAAAAATACTCTCTGGAAAAAATACTGCTACTACTTCTACACGTGCTGCTACGGCAGTGCTGCTGGAGTCCACACTGCACATGGTGACTGCATGTGCATCATGCTCATGTTCAACCCCTCATCCACATGTAGGCTGGAGCACTATCACCTGCATGTCAACACATTTATTGAAAACTTTTATCTGAGAAAGATTAACTTACTGGGGAAAAAACCCCAGAGAAGCCAGTATTCTTTTTCTGTATGAATGAAACGTAGCACTGTAAGATGGTACATTTCTGTTTGGAGCTGGTGGAAGTAGAAGTTCTTTTAAAATCGCAATAAATGTTGTTCCCATCTTTCCAGACCTTCTTGTATAAGCAATCAGGCAATCAGCCAAACATAGGCTGATCACAAATCTGAGTGCTATGAGCAGGAGCATTGGTCTAAATCCTGAACACTTACATTTATATGGTTTTATGAGAAGAACTAATGCTTCACAGAACACGCCCTTTCACCAAGCTAGGCATGAATCCAGCTCGGAGAGGACAGAAAGGCAGCTCACACTGAGGGGGAGGAGGGCAGCCCTGCAGGGGGGCAAGCACAGGCTGGAGAAACTGCCTTGAAGAGGACAGAAGGACACAGGGCACTCCACAGGGTGAGGGCCCACAACCATGGGTCAGGGACCAGGCTGGTGGTGCAGCTCTCAAGAGAAGGCTCTGGGATGCTGAAGAGAACCAGCAAGGAGCACCCTCAGCCCCTTGAACCCCCTCACAGTAAAAGCCCCTTTAGGCCAGAAACCCCTGTGCCAGTCAGAGCTGTAGTTGCCCCTGTGTCTGCCTGCCATCACAGTAATATCCTGATGTCATTAAGGGGTGGGCAGCATAAGGGTTATGAAAACAAACAAGGCTTCACCTAGAGTGAGAGTCCCCTTTCATCTGTCCTTTTGCTAGAACAAAGGGCATGTAATACCTCAAACACCCTTTCAAATTAAAATTTCAGTCAAAAAAAGTCTAGCCATGTTCAAGCAAAAGTAGTATTGGGGGCATACACAGTTCTATGTGAAAGAATAATATGCTGCTATTATTCTTACATTAACACAACACAGATATGAAAGGAGAGTGGAAAAGGAGATGCTCAGTTTGACTCCTTCATTAACATCACTTTAACCAAGAGGTTAAGCCTTTGAGTTTGATAGGAGTTATCTCCTTGTGTTGCACCACTTCTACATCTGTAAATCTGGAATGTCTCTGGGAAAGTTAACAGAAATATACCTTTGTAAGAGTCAATCTGTGCCAGGTGTGAACTGAGGAGATCTTTTTCCTTCAAACTCCCATTGCAATTACTTTTAGTGTTAGCATATCTGTTTTAAGTTGTAATAGTGGAAGAAGGGTAGACCCCAATATTTCAGTAATAAATTTTGCACTAGAAGCTTTAAAGCCTGTTTTTAAATGAAACAAGTTAGGACAAAATCCTTTAATCCTGAAAGTTTAAGGATGAGATAAAGGGAGCAGAGCACTCCAGGTGCTTTGCCTTGAAAGCAGTACAATACCTCATTCAGTTGGCTAAAGTGGATGGCTGGTGTCATTATTTCCTGCCTAAAAGTCCTCCTGAAATCATTACTCATATCATTATATTTAAATTGGTGAAATTCTCTTCTAAAAGTGAAGTAATTCACAGGGGAGAGTCTCAAAAAATAACTCTGTGTTAGGGAGATTTTATGACTGAAACAGATCTGAGTCTGAACAAAAAACTTTAGGATATAAATGTTTTGCTTATTTGCAATTTTGTTTATTTGTATGCAATAATAATTATAATCACCCTTGTAGTATAATACATGGCATATAGTATAACATATAGAGCATGTTTGTATATATTTAAGTACAAAACCTACCATACATATGTTGTATATATACATGCATGCATTCACTTATAAACATTATGTTTACTATGCAAAAAAATCATTATGATTGAATCACTATGATACAGAAAAAGGACTGTCTTTAGCATCATTATCAATAAGAAACCTGGTACACATCCATCTCTGTCTTGTCAAAACTTAACTGTACAATTCTAAATTTTTCTTTGGTCCCACAAAGCAGAAATTTTCCCACTGAAAGATTTTTTTCCAGTGCTCCATGAACATGTGGAATAGACAGGATGTTGCTGTTTGAAATTATTAAGGAATAGATTTTTGAAGTCTTAAGGTCCTGAACTTTTGTGATCTTGATTTATGTGAGTGAAAAAGAGAAACCTGTGACTTGAAGGCAGTTTTGGTACTAATCAGGGTGCTCAGATGACAGTGGAGAGTGCAGAAATGTGGAACTTCATTCCATTCTACTGCTTTTACCATGTCAAAGTTCCCTTATCTATGATGAATTATGTTTTATTAACATCTCAAGCCACATCTACTAATTTTTTTAGTTTTATTTTAATTTATATTTCTTTTTTATATTTTTAATATTCTTTTCTTGCATGATGTTGGTGCTACTTCGCTATAGCAATAAACAGTATTTATGAGCTGGTATTTTTACCTGTTGTAGACCTCTTTCTTGTGAGAATACAGGCTTGTGACTTGCACAGATGGCAAACAAATCTACACTGTCATCACTGTTGGGATGACTGCCCTGCTACTAGCAGAAAACCATTTTATGCCTCTATGCATGGACACGTATGTACACATATATACACACAAATATTTATGTAAATGTAGTGACACTCTTTGGGAATAGAGGGAAATTAGTAGATCTCCTGTACCTTCATATTCCACTTTTGTTCTGTGCAGTGTAACCTTGACTACATAGAGGATAATCAATGTCTGTCAGTCTGTCATTAATCTTTACAAATGCTCTACAACTGAGTAATTATTAAGCAATTAAATGCCAACATCTGCTTTTAAATAACAGTAATAGTGTGACACAAACTTATAAAAATAGGGAATTAGAAGATAAGAATTGTGATAGATCCTTTAGTCACATTGCTATGAAAAACCTACAACTACTTAAATTAAAGAAATAATGACAATTATTTAAAGACATTTTTCTCTAGATTAAATTCTTATTTTTCCTCCATTATTGATAATTAGAGGCTTTTGATAAGTACAATATTCTTTCTTTTTAAAGTCAGAAGCACATATCACTAACTCAAAGAAAATGGAAAACATAGCTCTTTTAAAATTTTTGGTTCATTATGATCTTCCTGCCCCCAATTCTGCTCACCCTTTATTTGAGATTAAGTGATCTCAAATTATAGGGGATATTGAATTCACGGGCTTATAGAGAGAGTAAGTCATATGAGGAGTGGCTGAGGAAACTGGGGCTGTTTAGCCTGGAGAAAAGGAGGTTCAGGGGAGACCTTATTGCTTTCTACAGCTACCTGAAAGAAGGCTGCAACAAGGAAAGGTTTGGTTTCTTCTCCCAGGCAACCAGTGGTAAGGATGGGCTAAGATAATAAAGTCTTAAAGGTTCACCAGGGGAGGTTCAAGAAGAATTTCTTCACTGAAATGATAGTTGGAACAGGCTGCCTAGGGAGGTGGTAGAACACACCATCCTTGGAAGTGTTCAAGAAACAGCAGGACATGGCAATTTGTGCTCTAGTCTAGTTGGCATGGCAGTGTTCAGCCAAAGGCTGGACTTGATGATGTTGAAGGTCTTTCCCAACGTTATGGATTCTGTTCCTAGTTTGTCATGATGTTTAAGAGCTTTTACTCTGCCGATCCACTTCTTTCATGGAAAACAGCAGCTCTAAGATGAAACAAAGTAAACTGATACACAATGTTATGGTAATTTGTGAAACCTAAATTAGCTCAATGAACATGACATCAGGCATGCAGAGGTCTTTATCCAGTGTGCTGGAATAATTTATCACTGTATACTCTGTGCCCATTTTAAAATGATGGCAGGTCTTACTGGAGAGCTAAGACCTTGGAATTTCTAGTGAATTTTGAGAAAGGTAGTTTTTAAATGTCTAAATAACTTTGAAGCATGCTGTCCATTAGCAGTAATAGAAATAACAGCCATTGACAAGGTCTTTACATGTATTTCAGTTTTCTTAGAACATACAACCGGGTATAGGAGCAGTTTCTGCTAGGCATTATGTAAACATTTAAGATATCCTTTCTCAAGATGTTAACTGGACAAGTAAATGAGTTATAAAGTAGATGTCAAAGGAAAATGAAAAGTGAACTCCTCATTCTCATACAGCATTAAAATTTCACTGGTGTAAAAAAAAATTGAGTCCTTTTTCAAGGTGCTCCTAAGACTCCAAATGAAAAATTGTGTTTTCAATTGGTAGTTGTACTTCAAATGTGAGTTGAGCAAACTGAATGAGTCAAATGAACCTCAAGGAAAAATTATGTAAGAAAGCTTAATGCACTGTTTAACCTCAAGAATCAAGGAAAAACAAAATTATATCAGACCTCTAGTACATAGAAGAGTTCACAAAACCAAACAAGGCAACAATCTCTTTTCCTGTTACTTGAAGACCTTTTCAGGTCTGTGATCTCTGCAGGTCTGTGATCATTGCAAAATTTTTCATGGCACTCAAATCTTCCTGGTGCCAGGAAGATTGAGGGCCAGTCTATCAAATCACACCACCTACCTTTTTTAAAAGACTCTGTGAAATGACAGAAAAAATTTAATAATCCTATACCATTTGGAGAGGTCAGTTGAGATTATTTGGGAATGTAGAAGCAGAGGAGACATGTAGTGCCAGTTCAGTGCCTTTCTATCTCAAGCACCACAACATACAAATTCAATCTGAAAATCATCTTCAATCTCAAGAAAAACTTCAGGTTTGTCCTGGTGTTATTGCACTGAAAATTTTATAGATAATGAAATATGACAGTGAAAGTGTAAGATTTAGGAGTGATATTACAACTTTTCTTTAACTTCTGAAATAATTTGTGGCCAGTTTGTACCTGATGTTGGCTTTTATTTGCAATAGCCCTTCAGTATGTCCCTCCTGCTCTGTGTGAGATGACAGTAACCATATGCAATCTTAGCCTTTTTATATTCCCTGTCTAGACAAGACAAGCTCTCCTATTTCCAGTTGTGCCATAAGGTTTCTGTTCCCTCTTCTCCCCTGTGTTCTCCTTCCACATTTGTCCAGGCAGGGCATCGTCCTGGAGAAAGCTCAGGCTGGTTGAGCATGGACAGCTCTGTGCAAGACCAAAGTTTGCCAGCGTAGCGGGACTGGTCTCACTGCTCCTGTCGCTGCCTTCAAATTCGTGCCAACAGGTAAGTGAGAAGAAATCTCCCTGGTCACAGCTACAATGAACTGTAAAGAAACAGGAGATTGTCTTGAGCAGATAAATGACTTTTAAAACTCTGAAAAAGCAAGTGTCAGAAAGCTGTAGCGTCTGTGTGCTGCTGAAATCTCTGCTGGTCATAAGTGTTCAATAATTTCTGAGTAATAATACTGAGCAGCTTGTTTGAACATAATATAAATTAATGAACAGAACTGCAAGAAAATCCCAAAGCCAACTACACTATTAAATGATTCCTTGTAAGAAATGTATTTCCTTTATCTGGTTTTCACATAAGAGCCAACATAAACTGATTTTTTTCCTCTCAAAATGAAAACAAAAGTTGGACAATAATTTTTTTCAGATAATAAATCAAGAATGGATATTTATTAAGGTATCATGGAAGATACAAAAAAAAAATATAGCATTCTCTGAGGCCTGAAGACAAGTCCCTATATCTTTGAAACAAAAGAGAAAAATATAAGAAAATTCTTGCTTCTATGTAACATGATAAGAAAATTAATATACTGTTGAAAGAGATGATGACAGAAACTGAAGTAAACTTAATTGTAGTTTAAAAATTAAAATACAGAAAATGTTAATACCATGGAAACTACAGAGGACCTTGAAATAGAATTTATAGAAATAGAGTGATCTGTGATTATGATGAGTATTGGGAGAAGCACTTTATGATAATTTGCATTAACATAGGAATAAAAAGTAAAGTAGTTTAGAGTTTTAAATTGAAATAATTTAAATGAAGCCATATCTGCTTGCTATTTTAAAACCTTTCAAAATGTTTTCCCTTTCCACTGGGGACTTGTTTAGAATATTGAAAATAGGTTTCTACTTAAATAGACTTTTTAAAATTTAGATAAATTAATAAATAAAAACAAGAGGACAAGCTTCACAATCAATGTGAATGTTGCACTTTATTAATGATATGTGTTACATTCATCTGTCTCGTTTTAGTCTCATCTATGCTACTCTGATATGTAAATGTGTTTAAATATATTGAGGAACTTTAAGTTTATACATCTAAACATTTACTTAATTTCTTTCTCCATAAGACGGTGTTAGGTATGAAAGTTATATCTCAGAAATTCCATGTGAATAAATCTGACTGAAAATGACCTTAAAACAAAATTTTAGTTCTGATACTGTGGCAGAACAGACTTTTGAAATAAGACAATACTGAGACTTGAGCTGCACTGATTTAAATAACTTAGAGCAGAGCTTGGAATGCAGTCTCTGTTATCATATCTCCGTGACTCCTGCTTTATAGTGCCACTTTATGACCCACACCATTTTCTTCCATTCAAATCAGCAGGTGATCTGGCAGATGACTTTTCAGTGACCTGGCTTTACTGTGTATTCATTAGAGAGATCTGAGAAGACTGCAAAGAAGGGAGTAAGGCTACAGATGAAGCTGACTACAGAACCTAGAAATCTATCCTTTCTTTTCATTACTCATATAAAAATTTGCTTCTAAGTGTATGTGAAGTCTATGATACATATTCAGAGCTTCTGTGAATTTATATCCAAAAGAGATACTACAAAGGTACGGTGTCAAGATTAGAACATAAGTCTGTACAGGAAACTTAAGAAATATTCCCAGTTAATACAGCTCCAATGTCCCTGCTGCATAAAATGCTAGTCCATCCACAGTCAGAGAAATGTGACCAAAAAAACCCAATAAAAACCCCAAAAAAGTGTGCATTAAAAACAGATATATCTTTCATTTTAGGGTATAACCATTGAAAAAAAATATTTAAATAAAACTTTAAATCAGCTTTAGAGGACATACAATAATAACTTTTTTTTATTTTTAATGATCTAACAGTTATCAATCAATGCAATTTAGAATGTATTGCCATTCAAAACTAGGTAGGGCAAAATGGTAAAAGTAGTTTTTTCCTCATAAAAAGATTTCATATTTATACATAAGTCAACAGAGCTTTATAGTCTGCCTAGTCAAGGGAACATTTCTTCTTTAACAGACTTAGTTTGTTTTACATTGTACGTAGAATTCTAGGATCAGGTTATAAATAAAAAGTCAGAGGCATAACAGAACGCAGCCATGTGAAGAATTTGTTTTTCCTCAAGAGAGCCTTTAAAGTCAGAATTATTTGATTAATTTTCATGTTTTATGAATTATTTACAATTTAATCTTCAACAACCAAATACATACAATTTTGAATCCATATCGATTTTACAGAGTTAATTAACTGGTCCGTCAATGCAGTACAAATTCAAAACTGCAAGAAATAAGGTAACATATGCAATGATTTCCTTGGGTTTTATCCATTTTTCTTTTTCTGCTGGTGGGTTTGCACCATCAAAATAAAAACAAAACTTGCTATATTGCCTTGTTTTGTTTCAGTTACATAAATACCTTATTAAATTCCATTCTTCAAGTTCTAGAAGGCATATATTATCTGAACTGATTCAGAGATACTTTCCAAATGTTTTTGGTTCTATTTTTGCAGCTCTTTTACCATATTTATTTCATTATATCTGTTTTTGAGTAGAGCTGCTTTGGGGATTTTTTTGATAGAGCAAATATTATTTAGACAGACATTATGGCTGTCTGTGAAAAAGATATACTTAACACCAGCAGCTTTATGAGAAGTATTCCAAGCCTTGATAATAGGCTTAAATATCTTCAGGACAGGGTAGAGATACCCCAGACATTTTGAAGACATAAAGCACTATAAGCACAGCAATATGAAACTAATTTGCCCTTCTCCATGTCAGGTATATTAACTCACAGTGAACTCCATATCTCTGTGGGGAGAGTATTTTCCAGCCCAGGAGCCAGCTGCTTCCTGAGGAAATTGCATTGCTATCTGCAAAGTTCGATCTTTTTTTTTTTTTTAGTTTAATAAGTGTGTACACTTTAATTCAACTGTCCATCGTGAAGGTTAAGCTAGATATTAGGAGAGGTTTGACCATCAGAGGAGAATGGTTCTGAAGTGGGCTTTCGTTAGGAAGGTAAGAAATCTAAATTATTATAAAGTGGAGTTTAATATATTTAGATGTGCCTCTGTGGTATGGCTGCCTAAGACAGAAAAAGATTAAGCTTGATAGCCCAGTGAGTAGCATCTGCGTTATGTTCCCAATGATTTATTCAGCCTCACAGGGTAGCATAATTTATGAAACCAATGTCATAGCTACACCTAAATTGTAGCTTCACCAACCCTCCAACCCTCCTCTGAGAATCCTGAAAAGCATATATATATATATATGTGTGTGTGTGTGTGTGTGTGTGTGTATGTGCGTGTATATATATATTTGTGTCTGAATGTGTAACAAAAATGCAAAATTATAGATTTTTCCATACATGCCAATTTCCCAAGTCACTTTTAAAGATAATATTATTGCTAGTTTACTAAGGAAAGTTGTATTTCACACATGCATTTTCGATCATAAGTGTAGTACAATTTTCAGCATCAGTTCCCTCAGCCAAGTTATCTGGGTAGACAACAGGGTCTAGGGTGAATAGAACTTTTTACCAGGGCCTGTATTGATGGGACAAGTGGAAACAGAAAGAGGATAGGTTTACATTAGATATCCTGAGGAAGAGATTCTTCACTGCAAGGGTGGTGAGGCACTGGAAAGGGGGCCCAGAGAAGATGTGGATGCCCCATGCCAGGACTTGTTCTAGCCCAGGATGTGGCTTTGAGCAACCGGGGCTGGAAAGGATGGTCTTTAAGGTCCTTTCTAATGCAAGTCATGCTATGATTGTATGATTTTTGATATCTTCATTTCATTACTTTGAAATACAATAGCTCTTGCTTCCCAAAAGTAGAAAGTGGAGGCAATTGTATTTATTGTACTTGTTTATTAAGTGAACTTATCATCAAGGCAGGATTTTGATGTACAGCACTGTATGAATTTGACTTCAAAGCCTCAAGTTTTGACTGTCTGAGCTGTCCTATCTGCTGATACCACACCCTCTTTATAAATGCAGACAAACAGAAATGCTGCTCATTTTCCTCATAGTGCAATCATATTTTAGCTGAAATTCTCAGAGAGATTTTATTAAACTGCTTAAGGATGGTTTTGCCAATGGTGTGGTTTTGCTTGTTTTCTGAAATATCCTAACACAAAGGCTGCCTGGAACTAGAGAGTCTATGTTGTAAATGATGTCAAAGTTTTGGAATTCACCATTAGTCTTTATTGGAATGTGAGATCTCTCAAAATATCTAGAAGAAACTGCACCCAAAACCTTAGATTTCAGTATTTTCAGATCCACCTGGAATAAATGAGATTTAAATAACCCTTCTCAAGTCTTATCATGACCCTGGCTGCAGTCAAAGCAGATACCCAGATATCAATAAACAGCTGAAAACTCTACACCCACCTATGCAGAATATGTATCTGGCAGGATTTATTAATGAATTATGCATATCTGTCCCAAACTTTAATCCTACACCAAAACAGAACCCTGTCTCTGCAGCCTATCCAGAAACTCCTTAGGTTCTATCTCTTTCTGTATAGCTTTTACTGTGGTTGCCAGAGGTACATGGAGCAGTCAAAACAATTGTCCACCCACTAATCAAGATATATGGGGGTAAAATGAATAGCCACACTTTTTTGCTCTTTATAAGGTAATTTCATTTTTATAATTTTAATTTTTTTAGAGCATATCAGCATAACTATGACTCCATTTTTAGGCAAAAAAGAAGTAATACAGCTTCAAGCAATGTTAGATGCAAGTCTCTGGAGATGCAGGGGTAAGCATGTTATATAGAGTGTACTCTCTGCTTTGTAGAACTGTTGTTTAGATCCAGTTTTTTCCCCAGCTTTTAAATAAGTTTCTGTGACATTCTTTTGTCAGTAATATGTGCCTGGTAAAGATGATGGATGTGGCCATAAGCTATCCTGAGCACTTTCACCCACTTGCTGATAGTATTTGGACAAAGTCACAAGAAACCTGCTAAAACAGCATAATTTGAAAGAAATCCATGGGCCAAAACATGTGATCAAGTATTACAATTGACTTTTTTTTTGAGTTCTTTTCAGTGTTTATCCACAAAATATTTGAATTCAGCTCAAAAATAATAATAAAATTCAAACATCTGAGAAATAGTTCTCAGATAAATGAGAAGCAGTCCTGCAAGTTCTTTTAAACAATAATGTCAGTTTTCTCTTCAAACTGAATAAAAAATACAGAAGTTTTTCTACGAAATTTGATGAAAAATCTACTTGTTTTTCAAGCAGGTATGTGTGAATGTAAACATTTTAGATTATAAAAGCCAATCTGATAAAACTGTCACTAACAAAATGAAATTATGTTGATTTAAAGTACCATAAAGTATATTAATCAGCATATTTGTCCTTATTTTCATTTACCCTACCTCATTATGGTTCTTCTAACAGGTGACACACAAAACTAATGTTAAACAGACTGATAAAAAGCAAGAGATGAAATCTATGCTAGCAGAAAGGCGCAGTGTAATAAATTCTTAATATGTGGTAACACAAGGTCACTTTGCAGGTACATTGCTTTTTCTGGCTCTTTGTCCTCTGTATAGATTCTTACAGTAATAACAATTACGTAACAATAATGGATAATTTCTTACCTATATGCAATATCACCTGGGAAAAGAATAGCAAATACCCCAGAGAAGCAGAACGAAAATTGTGGGTCAGAGGTCTCTTTAAAAGCTCTAAGAAGGACCTCATGAGCTGGGACACAAGATTACCATTGCAGACGATACCTGTTAAGCGGCTGTGTCCTTCATTTCCTCAAGCACTGGAGATGCAAACATACAGGACACTTGCCTTAGTATCTCCTGGTTTTTGTGTTCTTTCTTCATAATCAAGTTTTCCCAACTGTTTCTTCAATAACTGAGAAAGACACAAGTCTGGGGTTTTTTTTGTCTTTCAAGCCTGTCATAACTCTAAGGGAAAGATGTCCAACTTGCACTGCTCCCATATAATCTGTTGGCTCTAATTCCCATGCAAAAAAGGGTCATGTATGCCCAGCAGATGTGTGCCATGGGTGTAAAAAATATTAGCCAAAAAGTATGCTGACTAATCAAGAAACAAAGGCATTGCAATCAGCTGTGTTCTGAGATTTGGGCAGAGGAATTTGAAATGGTATTTTCCTTCAATGGTAGAGTTTTAGTAATTGGGGTTTCACCTATTCTTTATGATTTGCAGGATGTGACAGCTTTCTTACACTGTATTGGTGAGCTCAAATCCAGTGTTTTCACCCCAGTTTCTGACTTTTTTGCCCTATATATGTTGAACTTTGAGAAAGGACAGTTCATTTTGGTCTTTATGTTGGAAGGAATTATTCAGTCAATGTCTCCTTGAGAATTGAGATTGGCTGCAAAGATGATTTATGAGGGATGATGAAGATCGGAGCGGGACAGGAATAGACAGCTGGTTTGTCAACATCAAATTAAAACATATATTTCTGAATATTATTTACAGTGCCATCCTCTGATGTTGCCAAGTAGAGTCTTAAGTGAGGCCCTAAGGCTGTCAGTATTTCTCTAGGGCAGAAGAGTCCAGACTGTGCAAGTTCTGACAATAATGAAGAAAACACTCACTTGTATGTCAGGAGAATGCACTGTCACCTTTCTGTTTTCTCTTTGCAGGGCCAATGAAATGTAGGTCATGTTTCTTAGCCATTTTAGTGTTACCAGTTGATACATGGGTGAGTCTGCTGTGACTGAAAGATCAGAGAAATTCAGACTTATGCTTTGGGTAATTCCATTAGTAATGGAAAACTTGTGAGAAGCAGCCTAGCTCATCAGCAAATTTTAAGCACATGTTCCTTCTTACTTTCTTGAGTAAGCTCTTGCTTGAAGGGACAGAGTGTTATGCTTAAGTCCTGCAGTAATCATCCTAATCTTGGTTAGGTTGCCACATGGAATATAACTAATCTCAAATGTGGCTGATGGGCTGAACCTAATTAGCATTTTGGCAGTAAGGCTCATCATATTAAGAGTAAAACAGGCAGTACTACATGGCAAATTGTTTCTCAGTTAAAATATTTAACAAACTAAATTGCTTTGAGGAGCATTGGTAAGAGTTGTTATTTGAATGTAGTATTTTTAATCTTAGCAGTACTATTTCAGAAATTCAATTTTCACAGAGATGAGCCAGAAATTATTTTCTGTGAATTCCTGATAATAAACTGCATAACTGGTTCAAAATCTCAAAGCAATTACAAAAAAGAATTTAATGTTTGATTTATGAAGTATTCTCTCATTTATAGCTAATCAACCTTGCTAGTTACTTGAAGGCCCTTAGGCACAAATTCACTAAGGAAAGAAAATCTTAAAACAAACCTAATTATTCTGGATTTAAAGTTGAATATGGTTTTCTAATAAGACCACAGTTGTATTACTGTCCTTTCTGCTGAACTTCATTTGGACACCAATGACACCATTCCAGGAACAGGTCACTAGGCACCAAAACCCTGGAACTAATGAGATACATCTCCTGGGGAAACTGACAACAGTTGTGCAAAGCTGGCATTTCTTATCACAAGTGCAGACTGGTAGCAATGATTTCAGAGCCTTATATTAACAAAAGGAAAGTTCAGTCATTGCTTGTATTGTCAGAGTAGTTGACAGTTGACAGCTTATTAAACTCCATCCCATGTGTATTGTGGGTTATTATTTAGATGTTAGGATATATATTTGTTTAAGAAGATATTTAAAACAGCACTGGAATTTTTAAGAAGATACAAAATGAGTACTAAAGAATTTATTTTACTCAGAATAACTTGCTTTCTTCTTTGACATCTCTAAGGATTTCTCAGATACTATCTTTTCTCCTTGTAAATCCCAGATTTCTGATATTTCTGAGAATTTTTTCTACACGCTTTGAGTTCTGACCAGTAACATATTTCTGAATTAGATTGTAATAAGCACTGATGATATCTTGATGCTATTGTAGTTCCACAGTGGCATCAAGGTTTCAAGCCTGCAGAATGATTTTCAGAGTAGGAGTCCCAAATGATGAGAGATCCATATAAAAACATTTTCCAAATTTTAATGTAATATATTCAACTGATATTCATGAGAATATATAACAAAAATACAAACTCACTAAGATATAACTCACAATAACCTCATTCTTCAGGAAACATAATCTTTTAAAAAGGGATATATAACCTGGACAACGAAGCAGAGAACAAAACTTGAGCACTGAAATAGTGATTATTCAGTGATAACCGTAAGAGCTAAGGTAGAAATTTCTGTCACACAATTTTGTGATATTTCAGCATGTGGTTCTATGGAGGGATCAAAATAAATTAGCTTTTTTTTTTTTTTTGCAGGCTGGTGATTGGCAATAAGACTCTGATCAGATATATAGAAATTTAGTTGAGCTAACAAAAAAAAGAGAGTCTACATAATTTCTAGTGTTTTGAAAATATCTCAATTAAAAAAATATAACACTATTATTTACCCAGAACATCATAGACATAAAGTCAAAAAGGAGGGCCAGTCCAGGTTAGTTTATAGAATTTCCTGTATAGTGGTATTTCTCATTTGAAAACTCTCACCTTGCATAAAATGGTATTCAAACTGGATCTGTTTGTTTTATATTATCTGAACAGAGGGATTGAAAAAAATCACTTTATTGCTGTATGCCTGAATTTAAAGCATTTGAAATTCAAGTCTTTGTTTAGAAATATAGGATGAGCAGCATTAAGGATTTGAAAGTTTTTCACTAAGAGAGTGGGTAAGAACTGGGACAGGCTTCTCATAGACATCATGGCCTCAATCCTGTCAGTGTCTAAGAAATGTATTGGCAACAATCTAAGATATATGGTTTAGCTTTTTGGTTGTTCTGTATGGAGTCTAAGACAAGGAATGAGTGATTTTTATGGCATCCTTCCAACTCTGGGTTGTGAGAGACTGAAATGTTATGGCTAATGGCTCAAACATTGGTACGAAGGACTTTTTGCCCATTATGGCAAATTTGTACAAAGGAGCTGCAACCACTGAAGCCTGTCTCTCTCTGAATATGTCTCCTGACTGGAACTTTGGATTATGAGATAGGCCACCTAAGGGAACTCAGTGGCTTGACACGACACAATTGTCCAAATATCTCAGGTCTAGGAACTAAGTAAGTCTAAGGAAAAAGAATGTCGCTACAAAAATAAAAAGGCAAACTTAGCAGCTGTCCTGAAAATCAGCTCTGGCTGTGTTTGGGGTGGAGGAGGCTGTAGATCACAGGCTCATCTGCTGAGACCAGGTTTGCATGCTCTTCGTCCCAAGTAAGGGGGGAAGGAGGAGAAGAGTTTTTGTGTGGCATAACCTCTGGTCGGAGGGAGCGAACACCCCTCCTCTGTTACACAAACTGGGTCAGTTGCAACCCCCCCACCCCAGGAAGGCCACATTCCTGGGACATTCACACGAGAGGTAGCTGAGGAGGTGTCATTAATTATCAAATTTTGTTATTAAATTTGGTGGTGTCTTGGGGGGGGTAGGGTTAGGGCTAGGGGATTTCTGAAGCCAAAAAACAGGAATTAGAGAAAGCCAAAACCAATAAATGTCCTTGATTAGCAGTAATGTATAAGTATCTGATTTCTTTTGACTTTATGAATAGACTTCTAAATCCAGTCAAATCAATTCAGTGGTTTGTTCAGTCATTCAGTTTTCATATCCTGATAAAATGAAAGAATAAGCCCAGAAAACAACAAAATTCCCCAAAAATTTTGGCTTTAGAAATGGTCACAAATAGAATCTTTAACTTGCTTTTTTGTCCTTTATTACTTTTGTTTCCATCACCATTGGAATCAGCTGGTTAAATCTGAATTATTTCAAAGGATGTGTATGATTTCCCTCCAGATCTCAAACTAGCCTTATT
Organism: Melospiza georgiana; assembly: GCF_028018845.1. Taxonomy (NCBI): domain Eukaryota; kingdom Metazoa; phylum Chordata; class Aves; order Passeriformes; family Passerellidae; genus Melospiza; species Melospiza georgiana. The sequence goes on along the minus strand of NC_080430.1, from coordinate 127,117,738 downwards.
GTACTGTTGTGTTTCATTCTTGGTTTTTTAATCGATAGCAACCTTGGAACCCTGGAAACTGACAGCTGGGTCTCATGAGATTCCCAGGTACCTGGTTCGGGAGTTAGGGAAGCCTTGGCACTGCAGGCAGAAAACAACTCAGTTTGGATCATCTTTGCTCTTCTTTCAGCAATGCTCCTTCAGCAATTTCAATACCATGAAACTGCTTACCAAACAAAGTCTTGTTCAGTCCTTTTTATTTTTTGCCGTCTTGAAACTCTCTGCCCATAGAAGAACATAAATGTTATTCATTTGCTGCTTAAGCAGTATTCAATTGTTCATCTTTATTAGTACTATAATTAGTTATACTAACACTACTGTTAATCATCTCCTAATCAAAGCCTCTCTAAAAAACAGTTGATTCTGTTAGGAAACTACTGTTTAAACAGAAAGGAAAAAAAATAGAAGGCAGACAGTGCTTTACTCTCAAATCCTTTACTCAGAAATGTGAAAGACAGCAACCTTGTCTGCTGTACTCTGCTCCTACTAGAAAATTCTGGCAGAATTAGTGTCAGGCCTACATAATATATATCTCACTGCTCTAAGCAATTAACTTCCCCCCCCACTCTAGTCACATATTCTGTAGACTAACAATGCCCAGTCCACTCAAACTTTCTCACTCACCAGAAAAACCAACAATGACATATTTAGTACTTTTATTATTATTATTCTTTTATAAATCCTCTCCTCTTTCATGTTATTTTTTTAATTCATAACACGCAATAGCTGGTACAGCAATTTTCTAATACCTGTCTGATTCGCACAGTCAAATAGCTTCCATTCCTTTACTATACCAAGTTTCTGTTAGCTTCTCCATAATTTAACACATTCAGCTTCATACATGAGATTCAATCTATCCTACAGAATTAGGAAGAAAGTACATAAATAAGTACTTTTGCTTTTTCTAACTTCGAATATATGTATTTCTTCCCCTACATTTTAGGCATTTCACCTGCAACTCACACTTAGAGTAAGCACTGTTCTCCCTTGGGTACAATATTGGCTTTGTCATGCAGAGAGACCTATTTATTAAATAGTTTAAAACTGGTATATTTTACAGCAATATTGGGATTCATGACCTACATTTAAGAAATCTGATTGCACTGCTTTAGATTACCCAAATATCCATCTCTCCATTCCATATTCCTTGGCTTACCAGTAACATCTACATAGGTCACATTTGCTTCATTGTAAACATATTTAAGCATTTTTAGTGTTCATAATAATATAGGAGTCCAAGTCAAGAAAATCAAATATTTCATCATGCATTTATGTTTGCTGGTTACAATGACCAATATTGGCATTCAATGAAAAAAATGGACATGTAACTAGCAACTAGTTCAAAATTCCCATGACCAGACAACCTTATAAAATTATTAAAGCAATATCAAATTGTCTTTTCCTTAGGATTGGGGGTTGATTTTTTTGGTTGATTGGTTGGCTTTTTGGGTTTTTAAAAAGAAAAAAATGTTTGAGTGGCCTCACTGCACAATGTCTGGTTTGTAAGTTAAGTTTGTTCCTTCTATCTATCTTCGCAGAGCCAGAAAGGAATCAAACTATGATACTTCAGAACTGTGCATCACAAGGACTCCTCTAAACCAATTGCTGCAGTTTTGAGATGGGTGAGTTTTCTTTTCCATCTGAATTTTTGTTTGGACTCAAATTTTTTTTTCAGGCACATCCATCAAATTATGATTTTGGGTAAAATATAAGGAAAAATAATTATCTTAACTAGTCTTAGATATGATGAAACGTTCCAGATTTTAATCGTTTTGAGAATTTAGTGTGAGTATAAGTTTTTGTTAGCTTTTAGAAAATCTAGTGGAGTTTTTGAAAAGGAATGAGTGAATTTTTCATGCTCAATTTTAGAGGAACAGATATATTAAAACACGTATAAAGGAACATGCTTTTCTGAAGTTCAACTTGATACAAAAGTAATACTATGAAATTAGATTGTAAGTACTATTAATCTCATTAGAAAAAGAATTAAGTTGAATGTATAATTAGGTATCCTAAAGAGAAACAAGCTGCTTAACACAAAGAGATAGTGAGAAGGAAGTCAATTACTATTTTTTTTTAGAATATTGCAGAATAGAAAACTAATATAAACAGGAAGATACAGATCATATTTGTCACTTAAAACAGTTAAAAAAGAAAAATATATTTTTCCTCAAAGTGAGACTTTAAGTAGAGATCACAAAGGAATGACTTTTATCTAGGTGGGATTCCTAGGAGAATCAGGAGAACAAAGAAAAAATGAGTTGTTCTGAACACCTACCATAAGCTCCCTTTTAAGAGGAAATGATTTGAAATACAATAAAAACCATCACCATCTGATATTTTTGTGCCATTGACTTGTCAGATTGACAAGAGCATTTATGTTCAGAAGTCTGAATTTAAAAGAAGGAGTGACTGACAGTATGAGAGAGCAAGGAAAACATATCCAGGATGGAAAATATATCTGTAGGACGGTTCAGCTGGAGAAGGTGTGGGAAGGAGAAAGGAAAATGGAAGCAGAGGGAGAGAAGGCAAAACAAGGAATCATATGTGATGGAAATGCAATATAAACAGGTTTGAAATTTCCAGAAAATATGGGGATACAGTTTAATACTGGGAAGAAGTTCTTACCTTAGAAACACTGCTCCAAAACAAATATTTTGTTCATTAAAGACTTTTTTTTTCTTGATTTTAAAAAAGTCTTTTATGTATCTTTTTTAAAATGAACCTATGGGAAGAGCAAAAAGTTCATTGCTCTTATTATTATCTTTAAGTTGTAATATAATGAAAATACATAATCCATTACATTAAAATTCTTTTGAAAACAAGGTTTTTACTTCCAGCTTTTGCGCCACCTAAAATATGGCAATGCTAGAACAGAAAATTGATGCATGGCAGAATGAGGCAATATTCCTTCTAAAGAATAAGAAAGTCTTGGACCCATCAAATTTTCTTGCATTAATAACTTCTATTTATGTGTAAAGAAGACTTCTTTTGAGGTCTTCTTAGTCTAGAAAAGAAATAAAGCTAAGTCATTATAGCATGCTCCCCACTGTGATGTGATCTTGCTCAAGCATGCTCGTACTGCAAACTAGGCAAAAATTCTTCTAAATGCAGAATCATGCTGCAGCTCATAAACACCCAAAGAACAGTTCCAATTATTTTTCCTGATCAAATAGAGCTAATAAAACACAGAATAAATGTAATTAATTTAGGAGATATCAAAATTTGATCAGAAAAACAAGGTGTCAGACAGATAAAAACCTATTTTATTCAATGACTCTCCTTGTTTGCTTGAATTGAAAAAAATCTGACATTAAGCTTTAAATATCTGAGTTATATGAAAACTTGTTCTTTAAATTTCCATTAAAAACTGATGAAGCTTTTCATTTTCATAGTTAATATTATACTATATGAAACTTGTTAGTACTATTATGCAGCTCTAGTTTTACTCAACCATGTGTGATCTTCTGTGATGCAATTTCTTGAAGAACAGCACAAAATTTTGAGTAACTTTCCTTTTCAAAGTGCGTAATACAAACTTTTATAATTCCAAAGGTAATCCGTGTGTTTAGCCTTTTTTCAGTCAATGAAATAGCTGTAAAGCCATACTTTCCATGCAAGAGAAACATGTCTGTTAACTGTGGGAATGGTTCTTTAAGGTTGTTAAATATGCAATGCAAAAGTGAACCTATTCACAATATCATAAAAAATATGCATTTTGGAAATATTGTAAAGAAAATACTTGTATTGATAGCAACAGAAACTTTTAGGCTTAGCATCAGATATTTAATGAACATTATTGAACTACATGAAAATGTAGTAAAAAATTCAACTCTTTAATAAACATTTATTCATAGAAAAATGTTCAGTAATGCAAAAATTAAATGTAGAAACAAACTGCCACTAGCTATGACTATGAAACAATTTTGAACAGGAGCTCTGATTTCCAGCTTCAAATATGGAAACTTGCCTGAAGCAGGATCACTAATATAAATTTACTTTTGTGGAGAACCTGGCTTGTAGTTCTCATTCCAATAACATTTTGTAGAACTGCGGTAAAACTTCAGTAAGACTGTCTCGGGTCTAATTTTTTTTTTTTTTTAATAACCTTTGTGGTGGCTACCATCCCCAAAATGTCGAAATATAGCAAAATTTGGGAAAAAAACTCACAGCACACTCCACACAAGTGGCAAGGTTGCTCTCTGTAGTACTAAAACATCATGCATGATCTCTAGGAAGGATTAAAAAAATCCCTTGGTAAATTTGTAATCTCTATGTCACATGAATAAAACTGAGGTAAGGCAGCTGCAAAAAGCTTAGGCACTACACCTTGTAGAATGTGTACACTGTAAATTTATAACTGTAGCTCAACTAACTTTCTACCCAATTTGATTTACTACTTTCTTTTTGTTTACTGTGCCACTGTTCAACAATTGCTCTGATTAAGGATTTGATGCTGTAGTTTCTAGTGGAGTGTGTTTAAGCGTGAAACATAAATAAGAGTATCAGAATCAGACATCCAAAGTCCCTCTTTCTCCATCAAAGGTATTTATAATTAAATTGACATTCTACATATATTATACAGATCCAAAAGAAAGGTTCCTTGATTTACTTGAAAGATCAATCATTTGGGACCTTCCTACAGTAGGTAGTAACCAGAACTTCTTCATGTTCTGAAAAAATCTGCAAGAGAACAAGATCTCAGTCCATAAGGGTGTCATGATCAAAAGGGATGCAATGAATCTCAGTTTTATAAAAAAAAGAAATAACCCCTCTTACCCCCCAAAACTATTGCTTACTTAGTTTGAAATCAAGTTTCTTTCATTTTTATGTCTGCCTTTTCTGGTTTTGCACCTCTATATTGCAGTAATATTTTCAGTTTTATAAACATAAAATAACACTTTTTTAATTAATAAAACACGTTGCTTTCATATAGGGCTTCTCCTCCATTAAATATCAAATGAAAATTACAACCATGGGAAAACAATATTTAATGACATCTGCAGATGAAACTTTTGGTGGCAAGTTTGGGATGTAGTGTTTCAGATCAATCTTACCAGACAGCATTATTCAGAGCTTCTGATAAAAAGCACACCTATATTCTGAAAAAAATCCATATTTCCCCACCCACAACCTCATGTGTAGAGTCAATAGGATGTATAACCGTTACAGTGCTGAACTGCACTGTTTTGAAATGTAATATACTCTAATTCAATACTCTAATTTAATAAACGGTTTTTGACAGAATCCCTCTCCAAAACCAGGATGGAATATTTCACATTACAGCACTCTGAGATCTTCTTTATAACCAAGTTAAAACAGTGGAGAATTAGTCCACACAACCATTTTGGGTGCAGTTTCTCTTGTCATAAATAAACATTGCATTTGGTAATGCAGATGCCTACAAACTTCCAGGGAGAAAAAAATAAAGCAGCAGTTTTTCCATGGCCCACATTGACTCTTTCCAGCAGAGAATGAAGCCATTGTTGCCTAGATGGAGATGTACAGAAATGTGTATGCATCTGCATCACCAAATGTTATTAATAAGGTTGATTCAGTTTGTGCATTATTCTGTATCATTGCATGAAACAAAACAAAGGGTGGGAGAGGTTTGTTGGACTTCTTTTCTCTTTTAGCTGTAGTTCTGCTTTTGCGTTTTTAGTCTGAACACTTTCTTCTCTTGTTGACCCTCAAGTTTTGTTTAAAACCTTATGAAATATGATGTAATTTTTATGGAGTAAAATCAGATTATTTCACAAAGATGAACTTATGTTTAAATTACCTAACTAATGGAAAATTTGTTCCAAGAACTTAAATCAGCTGTACTAAGCTCAAGGACAGAAAATATGCATTCAGAAAAGATCTGATAAGTCCTCAAACCTTGCACTGTTCAATCAGTGAAAAACTGGGGGTCTACACTGACTGCAATGGTGGGCAACAATGGAGTAAATATGAATTCAGGAACAAATAGGAAAAATAGAAGGAAACTATTATGTGTTCCATCTGAATCATGCATAGGAGCAGAAATAAAAAAATCTTTTTCTATGTGTGTGTATTTTTTCTCTTTGCTGTAATGACAACTCTTCATCCTGTTGAGATGCAAAATAACCAGCTGCAGTATTTAAAATTATACTTTATACCACAGATCAGGTAAGGAAAGGATAACTTTTAGCATCAGTTTGCAAAACACATTAGATCAAGTTTTCCACAGTCGCACTCCCATTTTAACACGAATGAGCCAAAGTCTGAATTTCATTACTGCTGGGGTATCCTTGTCTCTTCAATGGGCTTGATGCCCCCTGTGCTTAAACAACTTGCCTCAATATCCAAGCACAAAGATATGGCTGCTACTCCATACTCAGATATGGCTACTAATCCATACCAACTTTACTCAGGATAAAGCTGACAAACCATTACGTGAGACAGTTTCAGGATTTACACAACTTTAGGATTTTACTATAAATCGTGAGATTATTGGTACTTGCTTTCACTGGCAGTGATATGTGAGAAAAAGAGAGATATTTTTGTAAGTCCAGTAAATTCAGCCCAGTTTATTGAATCTTCTGTGTTGGCAGTAATGGATTTCTTATATCCAATTGCTGCTAGATGAAGATGCTTCACAGAAATAATTTCTGACAAGATAAATACAGGAAACTGAAAAAAGGCATTTTCCCTTCTTCACCTTTATCATTCAAAAAAAGCACAGCATTTATATCTCTTTGTAAATGTCACAGAGAGATTGGTGCTCCACTGGAAACTTCCATGGTGATTTTTCACCTCTGCACAATTGTCTTGAGCTGGCTTATAAACAGTGGGAAATGGTAAGTATTACTGATCGTTTTAAACTGTACTAGCACAAACATAGTGCTAGGAAAATAGATAATACATGTGATCTCAATTTCCTACAACACTTACCTAAGATAACTTTTTCCTATTGCTTCACTTGCCAAAACATTAGGGAAGACATCATTAAGTGCTGGATTTCAGCTTCTTTAAGTATATAGGAAGTGTCATCAGCTCAGCAGTACTTGTGCTGATTCAGCTAAACACACAGACCTAAAAGCATTAATTTACTTTTAAAAAGTTTGCTTGGAAACAATTCTTTTTTCAGAAATAGGAGCAAGGTCAGCTGAAAAACTGCAATGAAATTCTATTTTAGAAGAAAATAAATCCATTTCTCGCAAACTGATGTTATTTATGGAGAAAAAGCTAATAGTGTAATTACCATACTTCTTTCATGCTAAAACTAATTTAGTGTGTTCTTTGGCACCAACAGCTTTAAGGAGAAAATATTTAACAGTTAACCTTTCTTTTAACTTGGGTCTTTGGTCTAAATCACCTGTCTCAAAAGATTAGACTGAAATACTTCACATTTTATGCTTGTGCTGTATTTTCCCCCCTAACAATTAAATAAAGGGAAAAGGCAAAGTTAAAAGAAAAAAAATCCAGCACTTTCTGAATTAAGTTTTAACTACTGAAAAGAAACCCTCACTATTTGTCAAACCAATCTTTTCAATCTTTTACCAAGCAAAAGTACTTCTCTTCTATACAGTGCTTTCTACCAATAGCTTTTTTGGAAATCATTCCTCCTCATTCCACAGAAATTGTGAGTGGTTTGGAAAACTCTGTACATAGAGAATTCTACATAGGCACAATTCCACTGCACAGGGCTGCTTTCAGATTCAATGAAATGAAAAATAAGTACAGATAGGGCAGGGAAGAATTCAAGGATAACAACATCAGCATTGATAATGAAGCATTTCTAAAGCATCCTCATACAGTAAATTTGACTGCCCTGTCCAGTCATATCTATAAAATCTATAAAATTCCAATCAATCTATAAAATTCCAATCTGCAGTTGCATAGAGCGATTATTTTTTGTGATTACAGGTATGAATGCCAAATTTTTCAGAAAACATAAAAGAGATTCATGTCTGAGACTTTATTTCCCAACTCATTAGCAAACAGTGTCAGTAGATGAAGGAAGCTACCTATACTTTGTGAACACATTTTTTTGCCCTTCCTACCCAAGAACTAATTGAATATATGGCATAGATTCAAATATAGATGATTATTTCTGAGTTATCAATATTTTCCATAAAATGATAATCTACTAAAATACTGGGGTGTCTCATCTTTCTAGAAACAAATTGCCACGTTTTGGGGATTTTAGAGGACACATAATTTTCCAGTTATGCAATGCTTTTCTGATCCTCAAGGAACAGAGTTATTTAAAAATAAAAGGAGTAAAGCAAGAAATCTCAGATTTGCCAGCACACCCTCAAGAACTCACTGCAAACAGAAAATGCTTTACATTTTTCAAGACCTGTTATCCTCCCTGCAACCATTGTTTGCATCTCGAAGTCAATAGAAAGACAATGAAAGAGCGTCTAGTATTTTTCATGATCAGTCAAATCCTTCATTCTCCGGAAGCTTTCCTTTTTATGAAACGAGTGATGCCTAAGATCAGATATAATAAAATCCTACAATCCAGATATCCATCTGTGCCATCACATATAGAAGGCCATCTGCTAATTTTATATGCAATCTATACCCTAGAAACATAAACAGATCTTTGTAAAAGTAGCAACCTTCTAATGTCAGGATACTTTATTTACCAGTAATTTCAGGGTTTTTTTCCTAGAGAAAAGAATCAGGTCACCTTGTTCATTATATTGTTTTCTCTATTCAAAAGGAAAAATTTACTTCTGGAAGACAAAGGGGAAATAGTTAGAAAAGGAACGTGTGGACATGCCATACAGACACACACCTTCTACCATCATTTGAAATGAAACAGTAGGTCTACATTTGGACAAATATTCTTGAGGAAAATCTGAGTGTGATTTTATACAACATCATGAACACTTCTCACTGGGAAGTGGAAAAAAAATTAAAGAGAAAAAATGTTATAGAATAGACAAAAATGGAATAAAAAACACAGATAAACAAACCAAAAAATGTTTTAGTAATGTGTTCAAAATATTTCGCACACTGGAAACCCCAAACAGTCTTCTTTTTCAAATGGAGAAATTAAGTTATTTATCAACGGCCACATAGTTCAGGGCTGGAGTCATATGTGCTTGAGAGAGAATGACCTTTCATTTCCTCCCAAACAAGAAAAATAGCTTTCTTTTGAATAATGTCACAGATTTTAAAGAACATGGTGAGTACAGAATATTTTTCATGTTGCATTTTGTCATATATACCACCAAGCTGACCTTCTTTAAACATCTATAATTTGGAATATTTTCCCAAGTGACAGCAGAGGCTAAGACCGCTTCAAACATTCATGCAAATTTTCTTCGCTTCAGCACTTCCTCTGCAAGGAAGTGCTTTCATTTCTTTAAAGAAAAAAGAAAAAATAAAGATACAATGCTTAACATTATTTCAGCAGGGCAAGCATTTAAGCATTTAAAAATGAATAGCAGTGTTTCCTACTAGGCTGCTATTTTCCCATAGTAAAAGCTCTGAAAGAGCCAATCTTAATTTCAGGGACGTGGGATTAATAAAGTGGCTATGATCAAAGTTTTCTTAAGGATAATATCCTTTAGTATAGAGATAAATGTTTCTCCCAAGAAAACCAAAATATCTAGGTTTTAAGTCTTTGTTTAAAAGTTTATGTGGCTTACAAATGCATACATGGGGTTTGTCTCCTTGTGGAAAAAAATATTTGCTGACCTGACTTAGGTTTTATTTCTTCCTTTAAGATGCTGTATGAGGGGAAACAATGGTCATGCTCTATAAAGAGAAAAATGTTTGTAGTTAATAAAATATGTTTCCCCCCCACTCCAATGTCTGTTGAAGCAGAGGGATGATGGATATCTAACTACTGAGTTTGTCTATTCCAACTCTTTGCATGGCTGCTTCATAGCCAGGTGATCCATTCCTGCAGTCAACATGGGACACATAGATGGATTTTAGCAAACAGATAGGTTTTATGAAGACCAAACTTGTCTTTCATTATTATTTAATAGATATTTCTATTGCATTTTAATGGCTGAAAGTCACAAAATTTATGTACAACATTATCTAGACTGGATATTAGTAGTCATCATAAATGATGCAACATCAAATATAAGAAAAAAGCATGATACATTCTAAATACCCCAAGTTGTTATAAGTCAAGTCTGCTGTGGTCAGCATAGATTTTTTATTTAATTGGGCCTCGACACTACAAAACTATGTATGTGAACTTCTCCAAAATAAATTCTGCAATATAATCTTATCTTTTGTCATTTTTATGTGGATATTTTGACTTAGTGTAAAAAATAGGGAAAAGCAAGGAAGGGTCTGATGAGGTGAAAAACGCTTGAAGTAAAGCCATTCTTGATCATCAGGGATTTTGAAAAGAAGAAGCTTCTGATAAGGGAAGAATTGGTAAGCTAGATGGGTACAGCGGATTATGGAGTATGATGAAGTAAGACCTGAGGAGTATTCTTTCTTATGATATTAATACTTACACAACAGAGATGAGCATTTCTAGACTATCACTTCAAATGGGCTGTTTCAACTATAACCTTAAAGTTTCTATGATTCTAAGAATGGATAACAACACTTAGTCTTAAGGAGAGCAGTCTTAGTGTGAGATATGAGCCATCCACATACTTCATTCAGGAAAAAGATTTACACTCAGTTCAGGAGGACCAAAATAAGGAGCACTTAAAAAACCTGGCCATATGCGAGCCGTACAATAATTTAACTTGGAAAAGATCTTTAATATCATGAAATCTGACTGTTGATCCTGTATTGCCAGGTCCATTTTATGCCTAAGTGCCGCATCTTTTCAGTACCTCCAGGAATGATGATTCCACCACTTCCCAAGGATGCCTGTTCCAATGTTTGGCAACCCTACCAGCAAAGACATTTTTCCTTATATCTAATTTAAACTTTCTCTGGTGCAACTTAAGGCTATTTCCTCTTGCCTTATTGGGAAAAGAGACAAATATATCCATCTCACTACAACCTCCAAAGGAGTTGTGGGCCTGGGGTCTTGAGGGAGCAGTCTGATCTCATTACAAGGCCATATTGATAATCTTTAGAAACTGCTCTAATTTAGGAATTGAAAAGTCATTGCAACTGGAGAAGGTTCCTGAGAAATGAAGGAAGGAAAATATCACCCCTGTGTCATAGCAGGGCAAGAAGTGAGACACAGGGATTTACAGTGCTTTTAGCCTCATCTCTATCCTTAGGGATGTAACTAATCCTGAAAAATATTTATAAATATATTCATAGTCAGAAAGTGATTGAGAGTAGTCAGCATTGATTTATGAATGGCAAATCATGCCTGTCTATCCTGTCAGCCTTCTGCAGTGAGATGACAAGGTCAGTGGATGAAAGCCTAAGAGTGAGATCTTTATCTTTTCTTTCATGAGGCTTTTCACACTGTCTCTGACAATATCTTCATAGAGAAACTGATTTTATATGAACTAGATGAATGGGGAGCACGGTGGACTGAAAATTGGCTGAACTGCTGGACTCAGAGAGTTTTGATCAGTGACACTGAGTCCAGCTGGAGGCCGGTCACTAGTGGTGTACCCCGGGGTCAATACTGAGATCAGTGCTGCTCAGCATCTTCATTAATGCCAGGGCACATAAAGGTGATGGGACAGAGTGTACTCTCAGTGAGTCTGCAGATGACACTAAACTGGCAGGAGCGGCTGATACCCAAGATGACTGTACTGCCACTTAGACCTCAGCAGGCTGGAGAAATGGGATGACAGGAATCTCATGAAGTCAAACAGAGAGAAATCTCAACTCCTGCACCTAGACAGGAATAAACCCATGCTCTAGTAAAGGCTTAGTGGCAAACCATCTTTAAATAAGGTTTGCAATCCTACCTGGGGATATTAGTGGACACAATGCTCCAGCAATGCTCCCTTGCAGCAGAGGTGGCCAGTGGTTTCCTGTATTCAGACTCTGTGAGGACATACCTGGAGTGCTGGGTCCAGTTCTGGGCAGTACAAAATTCATATGTAATACTTTTTTCCTTTCAAGTGGTGATCAAGTAATTTTTTAAAATGGATGTATATGAAAACCTTTCCTTTTTTTTTCAATTATTATAAACAGCTTTCTGTATGGATGAGAAGGTTTAGGCACTGAAAACAAAATAAAATAGAGCAGAAAACCCTTTTTCCAAACAGTTCTTTGTAACTTCAGTATTTTCTTCAGATAATTCTTACACTAGAATGATGTAAAACCTGATATATTTTTTCTTCAAATATACTGGCTTTATATCAAAAAGTAAATATCTATATAGGTCTTTTTCTTACTCTGCAAATGTCCTATGTATTTTTGAACAGAAAGAATCTCCTCACAAAGTACATTGTTTAAGCTTCTTGAGAATAAACTTCTATTACTAGTGCAGTAAACTATCAAAACTACTGGTGAGGCGTTTGAAACTCTTTATTAAGTTATTGCTTTAAACTTCAGTGTATAGAATAAAGCAAGAATGTTTTTTTCCTTTGAAGTACTCTAATTCCAAGAACACCATTGTGTTGTTTCTCTTCCTAGTGAAGAAAACCTACATGACAGCAGAAAGTAAGGAAAGAGCCTGGTTCTGTTTTTAATGAATCTGAATGAAGGCAACTTGGAAGAGACTTTTGTCTTCAACTCTCCTATTCCTCTTCTCTCTCACTTGCTGACATAACAAACAACACAGCAGTCTCTGCTGGAAAGATGTAATCAGGAATCACTTGCCTGTACTCTTTCTGTAAGGACCTAGCAATTTTCTAATAGCGAAACACATTAATTATAAATGAATGCAGGGCAAATCACAAGCCATCTATTTTATTCACCTCTAAGCCTACACAGGTGAGCGAGGTGAATTTCAATTAGCTGGCTGCAAACTGCAGCAGCTTTGCCTGTGATCCCTTGCAGCTCCTCCAGAGAAAGGGGAACCTGCCATGCTTTGGTGAATGTACAGGGAAGCTGGTGAGTGGGCAGCTTGACAGCACATATTGACTCTTGCAATATCACATAATACCTCTTGAACATCCAGGGACATATCCAAGTCTCTCAGGGGCATGTATTTCTGAAAATATACACCAGTGCTTTGTAGATGACACTTTTTGATCCCCATAGAAAAACAGTGTAGGAGTGGAGGTAATCATTACTATTAAGAAAAGCTACAAATTTTGGGGTTTGCCTTTCAGTTTTTGTCCTAAATAATTAATAGACCCTAAATCCATGTAAATTGAGTTCTTAATAAATTAGGTGTAAATTGATGTTATATTTCAATGTAACATCAATTTACACCTAATAAATCTAGTTCCTCAGATACATCTATAGTTTAAAAAACATCTAAAATTAGTGACTGCTTAATTACTGTTGAAAATCGAGGACATATTAATAAAGACACTAATCAAAGATAGTGGAAAACTGAAACAAAAGTTAAATTATTTCTGAGATTAAGCTGATAGTTTAAAAAGGACAGTTGTCTAGAGGCAAATTAGCTACTTACAGTCTAAATATTACCTGTATCAGCAAGTCTCGAACTGCTGAAATATTATTTGTTAAATCAAAGATGATTGTTAGGTTCAAGTTAATGTTCAGAAGAAGGAAATTTGTGATTGTCCCTGAATAGAAGAGGATATATGTGTAGATTTCCAGACACTTTCCATGTTCTCAAAAAAAAAGAAAAAAAGAAATTGATATATCTGATGTCCACTTACTTTATCACCCTTTTTTTGCATGACACTTATGATACTGGGAAAACAATGCACTTCAGAATAATGGAATTAAACTCTGTTTAATACAGATGAGGTCTAGAGATATGAAGGGAAAATTAAAACCTTAAAATTTGTAGAATAAGCTTGTTGCAGAAATATTACTTCCCTCCAAAGTGGAAAATTGTCCTTGCAAACTAAACGTAACAAAACATAATTATTAACTTTGCATACACTTGTTTTTACTTAGAAAATTTATGTTTTCAATATATCAATATGATTGCTTGAGTTCTTTTTTTAAAAAAAATCTAATTGCTTTCATAAGGTGGTGTTTTTTCCTGTGTCCTAATAGCAGCAGTTTAATAATGTTGATAAATAGATTTCAATAATTCTGCCTAAATTTTTCAAATTTGTTTTCAGGTACTTAACACCCCTCTCAGAATATCTGTCTTTCTGGTTACTACCGGACATATTTCCAGCTCCATTTTTGCTATTTTTCAAGAGAACTGCCATCTTCATGGGTCTCAGGAACTGCCTATAACTGCAATGTTGTCAGTCCAATGCCCAAGGAAGAAATGGTTATATGCAGATAATATTATTTATTTTCAGTGAACTCATAAACACTTCTCTCTGGATCAATCTCCCATTCTGACGGACTAAGCTTTAACAACCCTCCATGCATCAAATGGAACACACCCAGGAAACAGTGAATCCAAACAAGAGAACGAGAGAGAGAGAGAACTGAGAGAAGGAGGCATTAGTCAGAGGTGTAAACATACCTACAAGATCATAGAACCATAGAGTGCCTGGGGCAAGAAGGCACCCTGAAGATCATCTAGTTCCAACCTGCTGTGGGTAGGACACCTTTCACTAGACCAAAGCTCCGTCCAAACTGACCTTGAACACTTCCAGGAATGGGACATCCACACCTTGTTTAACCAACATGTTCCAGTGCCTCAGCACTGTCACAGTAGTGAATTTCTTCCTAATATCTAATTTAAACCTAGTCTATCTCACCTTGAAGCCATTCCCCCTTGCCCTGTCACTACATAGGAATAGTCCATCTCCATCTTCCTTCTAGGCTCACTTTAGGTACAGGAGCCGTGAAGTCTTCTCTTTTTCAGGCTGAACAATCCCATTTCTCTCCGTCCTTCCTCAAACAAAACATTCTCCATTCCTCTAATTAACTTCATGGCCCTCCTCTGGCCTCTTTCTGACAGGCCAATGTTCTTCCTTTGCTGGGGAACCCTGAGCTAGATGCAGTGCTCCAGATGGGGTCTCACGAGAGTGGGGTACAGGGACAGATTTGCCTCCCCCAGTGCATCCCAGAACACGTATTGTCTGTCCCTTTTCCTTGGTTACAAGGAAAAATTCTATTTCTTTGTATACTTTTTTCCCCTACTCTGCAAACAGCCTTGTGAGCAGCAGGAAAAATCTTTGATGGAGGGAATATATTTTGAGTGAAATATATTTTGAGTTCTCTGTAGAGGAGCAGTTAGGCTGCAAGTCAGACTCTAAGTCCTCTCATTCCCCTTCCATTAGCATTTCCCAGTGCAATGTGATTGTCTGTCAAAGCTCAGACAGTGAGCACCATACTCAGACACTCAGCTCTGGCTCAGACACCACTCCAGCCAGGCCTCTGACTCATACATTTCCAGCACTGGAATGCTCTGGCTGTACTCTCTCTCACC
This sequence comes from Melospiza georgiana, assembly GCF_028018845.1. Classification (NCBI taxonomy): domain Eukaryota; kingdom Metazoa; phylum Chordata; class Aves; order Passeriformes; family Passerellidae; genus Melospiza; species Melospiza georgiana. The sequence goes on along the minus strand of NC_080430.1, from coordinate 127,102,344 downwards.
ATCACTCTCTGTCATATACGTAGTTGTCTGGATGTGCAACTGACCAATAATTTCTCTCTGCTTAACAGGAGGATATCATGTAATGGAAAAAACATGACTTGTAAAACTTTATGCTTGGCTCAACTCTTAAGCTGGAGTCTAATTTTGCCATATAATTCCCCTGTTCTCTCCATATCCTTCAGTCATAATAGAAATGGATTTTAATACATTCAGCAATTAGAAGTGGAGGAATGTCGTGCAAAAGAGGCAATGGTCTACACAATTCCCACTGCTAAACATCAATTTCAACTCAACATTTTCCAATGTTGCTTCAGATAAGAATTCTTTTAAGGTATTTTCTTGTAATTTTATATTAACAGGTAGAAAAATTGAGTCTATAAACATCTTATATTTGCTGAGCACTATTGCTCTGTACATAGACAAAAAAGGAACAGTCTGGAAAAGGATTAGTGTGCCTGAGCCAGTTCATACTGGAAATCATGAAAACCATAAAAATTTTCACATATTTTCCTCTGGGAATCAAATCTTGTAAATAACCTGTTGTAGACTTACGCAACAGAAAACTGCAAAATGTCAATGTCATTCTCTGTTCAACATAGGCAGAACTTTGTGGACATGAATAACCTATGTTTTCACATATTATCATTAGAGAAAAGAACAATGCTCCATGGCATATGAAAGTGGTATCAATTATCACTTCTTAGAGAGGAGACACTTCTATCGTCAGATTGGAGCTATTTTTTCTGTTAAGTGGCACTGTCTCTAATTTTCCAGATATGAACCTTAGATAACAGAAACCAATGTAATAAATTTGCTTGTATTGTTGCAGGCTATAAAATATTCCTGAAACACTATAAAAGATGTTTTCCTTCTGGCTTTCAGCAGTGTGTAGCAGGGCTGTTCACAGAACTGATAGACTGAGATTTAAGAATAGGAAGGAGCAAACACATTCTCAGTAATAATTTAAGGCCATTCAAAGACCAAAAACAGGGAGAAAAAAAGAACTTTAGTACAAAATTTATTAAAAAGCATTTGGCCTTTGTGATTTATGCTTTGCTTTTTTAAACTGTGATCCTACCTAATGTCTGGCCTTTTGAATTTCTTTCAGTAAGTTGTACATTTCTCATTGCTTTTTCTTTGAGTTATTCATTTCTTTGCAAGCCTAAATGCCCCACTAGTCTTCCCTACACATTTTATTGGGGGAAAGAAAAACACATTGATCCCTGTTTATTTGCAATAGCATATAGGCTGTCCATTGTTGATCTTTCCTTAGTTTTTTTTACTTGTTCGGATGAGAATTGGAGAGTTGACAGTAAATGTTATCATCTCTGTGCATAACACCTACTACACATGGAGATAAATTGATCATTCATGCCTTTTTTGGAACCATTATTATTGAAAGCATTATTGTAAAAATGTAAGTCATGAATTTATGAAACAAAACAATAGATTTAGTTTGAAAATCAAGCAAACAAAACCCCTGCAGCTTTCTGAAAAATTAGATGCCTTGATAAAAAAAGTTGTGTTAGTTTGAATAATGCAGCTAATTTTTAAACCATGTAGGATGCCTTATGAAGGTAACTAAATACATTTAACTTTTTAAATTTGTAGTACTTCTGTGCAACTGCTGAGTGATCTGATCTCAGAAAGTCCTGCATATATGCCCTGCATATGTCATTTGCTTAAAATTCTGTATGAGAGTGGTCAAATAATGAAGCAAGTTGCTCAGAGAGGTTTCAAATTTCAGACGGAGTTGAGTTAAACTTGGGCAGCCTGATCTGGAGTTTGGAGAAATAGCTCCTGTCTTTCAGAGGTTCTTGCCAATCAAAAGAGTTTTGTGATTATAGTCAGTAGCAAAATTACTATGGTTGCTAAAAGTGCTTAGCTAGCACAGTTATTGCTAAGAGGAGAAACAGCTGATACAACAAGGAGTTTTTGGAAGTTGCTGGATATGCTTACCTAGTATGCAAATCTTTTTCCTCTTAATGTAGTGGGATCACACCACAAAATATTTTCCCTCACAATATTTTATGTTCGCATTTTTTAATCCCCAGAAGAATTTATCCCAAAAGGTATTATCTTTTGATTTTCTTCTTGAGGTGAAATATGATAGTTTCCCTGGCAACTTTAGATTTACTGCAGCTTTTTTTCTGCTTCTCTGTAGTTCTTTCTGCTACTCTTTTTTACATGCCCATTGTTCTAAACAATAATCAGCTCTTGAATTTATTATTCACCCTCCCTGAAGTGCTTCCCCTGCCAGAGTTAGATTGTTTAGTGAGTCCTCCATGTTCCTGCTACTTCTTCTTTTGATTCATAAATCATATGGACTCATAGGAATTTTTTTTTGTTGTTTTGCTTGTTTGCTAAAAGCAGAACATTCTTCCACACCTTATTTAAGGGTTATGTAATGAAAGAAATGAAAAAAAAAAAAAACAACAAAAAACCCAAAACAACCCAACCAACCTCCAACTCGGGAGCAAAGAGACTAAGGCATAATGAAAAACCAGCCAGCACCAGAAGATGAGGTTTACAGAAGATTTCTGAAGACACAAATTATACCCATTAACTCTCTGAACAGAACACTTAATTTGAGGGAACTTACCTTGTCAAAGTAAAGTAATCTAAATAATTTATTTGTAGTATCCAAGTACTTGGCTGCTAATTTTTGCTTCCAGTATACAAGTAAATTGCAAACCATGTTTCTGTAAGGATCACTTGTTCTCTGCCTTGGTTTAATAACAATTTCTCTATTAGGGCAAAAGCTACTATAGTACCTCTAGATATGCCATTTGTGTGTCCAATATTCAAATGCCATGCACAAGTTCCAGATCCAGTTTTTCTCAGAGAACATTAATATACTGAATAGAGAAAAAAAGAAGTCACCAGAATACTCTAAAATAATTATTTATGGAAAAAGGTTAAAATAATTTCATCCATTCCCTTTAACAAAATTAATATTACCAGGTGTTTTGCTTCTAGACTATAGAGATGCAGGGGAAAAAAGCTTGATAAAGAAAAACCCAAAACCTCCGCAACTTTTTTCTTCATTTTAATTTTCATGAAAAAAAAGGCAAAACCTTAGAATTTGTTCTTCCATGGATTCAGACTAGAAGAAATATATAGCGAGAGAGACATGTTTCTTGACCATTACCATGACTTACTGAATTTCCATTGACCATTCCTAAAAATAATTTATTGGGTTCTTTTGAAAATATGGACCAGAAAATATAGTTCCAAAAGATAACAGACCAAGAAAATTTGATATTAGATGAAATAATGTAGCTACTGGCAAACACTGATACAATGTTTGCACACTTTTAAGCAAAAAATCTCCTCAGTGCCTGGCTTGATTAATCAGAGAGATGAATATAGAATGTGCAGCTTCTTAATAGTATGTCACTCCTGAGTTTTCATATAACTGTTTGATTCTGACAGGTTGAACCCTCATGAATGGGATGAAGAATGTAAATAGAAGAAATATATTTTAAAATTCTCTTATAGCTCATAAATGTATTTTAGTTTTTAAAATTAAAACTATTATTTCCAGAACCAATCAGGACTTGAAAACACAATTCTCAAAAGAAACAGTCTTATAGGATGAGAAATTCTTTTCACACATTTTAATGTAATGATTTAAGACTATAAACACAGTATTTCAAAAGTTTGAACAATTACATAGGTATCTGAAATGAAACCTAGAAAAAAAACCTATCCTTAATTGGAGTGAGTTGGTAATTACAAATTAATTGTTCTTACAGCTCAGAATTTATTGTTATGAAATACACAAATTTATGTTATTTATTATGCAGCTTCATTTTTACAGGCAAGGTTTAACCCTATTTGCTTGAGGCAGAGTAGGTGAGGTTGAATTTGCAGACCGGGTGAATTGCATGAGCACACAATGAATGGGAGAAATAAACCAGCTGTGTCAATTTCCCATGTTAGAGTATGGGTTTATGTGCTGCAATCAGCCACTTTAGTGTGTAATTATAAAATATTTGTTACTATATTTGAACTTACAGAGCTTTCCAGAGTTTCCTGGCAAACAGGCACTAAAATGTTTAAAAACCTGCTTTAAGATAAGCAGTGTACCTTCAGCCTAGTAAGGCCGAGAGTAGAAAACAACTCGTGCAAGACATGACAGGCATGAAAATAATGAAAGATACTTCAGGAAGGATTTAGGAGGTAAAGAACACTCTCTCTGTAAGTTAACTTTCTTAGTGTCCAACAGTATTTTTACAGTACTAGTGGTCTGTGCCTTCTAGTATGAAACCCAAAATCTTTTGCTGGCACTAGTGGTAGTTTTGCTCCTTTATTAATTCTGTTTGACATGGAAAGCAATTCAAAGATGGTCAACACTGACTTCATTCATTCTTGCAGTCCTTGAAAAGATTTTCATTCTTTGTCAGGACTTGAGTTTTGCCATATTTATTTTGAACTTCCATTTGTCTGCATTTGGCCTATTCTTAAGGAAAAAAATGTAGGACTTTCAGGTTAATAGAAGAGTTTGCATAGATAAAAGCTGAGAGTTCTTCTACCAGAGAAAAGACTTCAGGCTTGTGTCCTCATTAAACTTCTGCAATAAAGCATATTGAAAATCCAGGCTGCTGAAACCCAAACAGTCACAGTGTTGAGATGTTGAGCCTTTGCTTGCTTTAGTGACAAAATGAGACAGAGAATGACTTAGCAATCAATGCAATAAATTCTTCTGTAAATTTTGCTATTATCTGCTTCAGCTGCTATATCAAGCACCTTCTATGGTCAGAGATATACTCAGACCTAAAAAATAAGACAGGAGACCAAAAGAAATCATTATTATGCATTGGAATATTCTATTCACAAAGTTTGAATTTAAACTTTTAAGGAAGTATGCTACTTCAGGCCTCATATCTTATGGATATTTTCAAAAATTGTACCCACTTACTTGATTTTGAGGAATGCAATATAATAATTCATTTTGTTACTATACCTTACTGACTGCTATGATCATTTAATAAATGATGCAGATGTTTCTTGTGTTATATAAATTGGGTTTTAGAGTTTCCATTGAGGAATTCTCAATAGAGTTTCTCTTGGGGAACATAATTGGGCAAATACAATTTAGGTGCTATTTATATTTATTGAGAATAATTAAAAGGGAACAAGTTATCTCAGCAGTCAACTACTCTTCTTCAGCATTTATCCTGTATTTCTAATAATTGAGTCTCAAAGCTTATAAACAGAAGAAAAAATACATTGAGAATTTCCAAATTTTTCCTTGCCTAAACTTGTATACTTTTCAGAAGCAAAGATGTGAAAAATGGTTGCTTTATCTCTCTCTCTCTCTCTCTCTCTCTCTCTCTCTCTCTGTATATATATATATTTAGATATGTATGTCTCCATACAGGTATATATATATATACTTGCACATGTGTATAAATACAACCAAATGTTTAACACTCTGGCTCACACTAACATAACAGCACATTTTAAGAAAAAAAACATAAAAAATTTGGAGATAACTTCACTCTGGAAGGATCTGCATTGACAAATTGAAAACAAAACTGTTAAAGTACATAAGGCTAAAAGATTATATATTTTAATTTTATGGCTAAGACATTTCAGAGAAGATACTCATTAGCAAATAAGAAACTCAAGAGCTACCCAACTATCAAAATAACATTGACTCCATGTCTCTTTTAATAATAATAACAAAGCAGTATGACTAATAAAAACATTTAAAAATGTAATACCACATATAATCCTAATTTATATATTTTCATGTTATAAATAAACTTTTTTTTACATAAAAGTATCTTTAAAAAATTTTAAAAGGATAAGTTTTTTATGCTGTTTTGTAGACTTCACCATGTGATGCCAATCCAAAATGGTATAAAATCCATGAATCCATGCTTCTTTCTAGTTAGACTGAATTAGAAGCCTCCTATCAGGTGACAAAAAATAGGCAGAAAAAAACTTTAAAATCACAAAAGGCTTTACAAAGCATTGATTTATTTACCTCTGTAGTAATCCTACTTATATTAGTATGCAAGTAGTATGCTGTCCAATAAACACTGCAAATTGTAGGTGGATAATTTAGTCATATCTCCTGATTGTCACAGCTGCAAGATCCGGCAAAGATTTTTGCAAAATGAAATATTATGTAAATCTGAAAATATGCAATTTATTAAGAAACTTCTGAACTAAGAAAGGATGTTTGTAGAGGTAAATTCACTGAACATTTAGTATTCAAAGCCTTTTGCTTTCAGGTACATGAAATTTGTCCTGCGCAGATTTGTTTTTGTTTTCACTCCTTTCTGCCTTGTAAAAACACTACATCATCTATCTATATGGTTCCTTTGATCAGCACCCTCTGGTGCTGAAAACTATTCTTGCTGAAACAAAATTAACCTTGAATACCATATGAAGTATTAGGAACTAGATGCCAGTTGGAAACTAGCACAAAAAGTAAATTGAGCAGTAAACACGATATATAGAATATGTATACAATATATACAATTTTCTTGAGCTAGACTGCATTACTGCTTTTGAGATTTTGAATCCTATAAGTTGTGGAAGAGAACTTTGTAATATGTAGCTTTCATTAGAACCATAGGAAGGTGGTATTTTTGCTTGCCCTTGAAAGTTAAAATGAAAGGTCAAAGCTATGTGAGGCCTAAGTATTAAATTCTTTCCACTTACTCTATGAAATTCTTTCACTACTAAAAATTGTGTTTCAAGCTGCTTGTGTATATATTTTACTGCTATAAATTTCACTACTCTATGAAGAACTTTAGGGAAGACATTGAGCCATGGACTGTATGAACACCAACTATGGTTATCAAACCACTGGAAGCCATGGGAAAGAAAGATTCCCTTTGATTTCACTGGAATTCTGGACTCATCAGATTGTACTCTACAGTTGCTCAAGTCAAAAGAAAGATGTTACTAAAATGTGAGTCTCAAGATATTTGGGTACTGTTGTCCTCATGAACTTCTGTGAAGCTAAACCATACATTAATTTTATTGTGTCAAGTTAGCATTCATGTCTGCCTTTCTCTCATTTTGTGTTTATTGCTATCAGTCACAAATGGAGGGAAAACTCAGAATTAAGGATAGATGCCAAGAGTTAATACTGCCAAAGGTGAAACACACCTTTATCTCATGGATATGCTGTTTCAGCATTGCTGAACGGTGGTGGTGTTGGGGTTTGGGTTTGCCTAAGTGTATCTGTATGTGTGGGTGTGTGTGCGCTTTTACAAGCAGAGGCTCAAAATAGACCTGGGTGAGCCAAACATATCTTTATTAATTTGATTGAATCATATGACAGCACATGGATTTACACTTGGGGTATCCAGTAGAAGAGCACTGACCAAATAAAAGCCTTCCAACTGAAGACTAACTGCATGGAAACATCTTGGAAGAAAAGCCCTAAGTGTTGAAATATTCCAGAAGGTTTCTGAGGCCACCCTGACTTTGGAAACCACATATAACTGTGTATTTCTTTTCCTATAAAGTTCAGAAGTAAAAAGTATCAGCACTGGCTGATTGACTTCACTGTTTTGGAAGTGCACCTTGGAAAATGTAAGGATTTTGTGTTATGTGGGAGTACAGTGGGAAGAAAAGGTCTTCTGAGGAGAAGACATAAAGACCAGTGAAAAAGCCTACCTCTGTAATTTCAGGTAATTTACCAGTGTTAGAAGAAAGTATATGTTTTATTGCACATTTAACTATTTTTCTATGGGTAAAATACTTTAAACACATAAGCTGATTCCAATAATTTTTCATCCTAATTATCTTGAGAACTTAATATTCTACTTGACAGAGAAAACTATTTTGCTGTGATAGTTTTATAAATGATGTTGCAAGGTCACCTGAAAAAAAAAGAAACCCTACAATATTGTTCTTCATTATGATAATGAAATGAAACAAATAGCACTTAGAATAAAAATTCATTAATATTTATTTGCAAAAGCTGCATTTTATTGAGGAGGAATAATGCTCTACAGAACTTTTTTTTCATTGTCATGCAAAAAGACATCATCAATCAAAACCAAGACAGCATTGCTTCAAAATGCTGAAAGGACATGTAGTGTGAAAATCAAGCATTCAAAAGGTATGAAATGTTAACATTTAAACATTTTTATAAATAAATATAATTATTTCATTATTTTATGTTGAATTTCTGATATATTTTGTATATATCAGCATACAAGGTTTTATTTTTATGAAAAATATAAAAAGTATACATACTTTTGTTCACATGATAAAATCAATTTCAACTTCTGATTATTTATAATTAGTAGAGAGCAAAATCCATGTATTGCTAAATTCCAAAACAGGAAGCAAACACTCCTAATTACTTTATCCATAGTTATACATTTCACTGGCATTAGTGTGTTTCTTTGCTTTATTTTTGTTATTTAAGCCATCACTTAATTTTAGAATCGTAGGGTTGGAAGGGATCTTAAAGATCCTCCAGTTCCAACTCCTCTGCCATGGGCAGGAAAATCTTTCAACCTAGTTGCTCAGAGCCCCATTCAACCTGGCCTTGAACATTTCCAGTGATGAGTGATCCCCAGTTAAACTGGGCAGTCTGTGCCTCACCATTCACAGTAAAGATTGTCTTCCCAATACTGGACCTAAACCTAAGCTCTTTCAGTTTTTAGCCATTCCCCCTTGTCTTCTCACTACATGCTTTGTAGATATTCTCCATCTTTCTTGTAGATTCCCTTCAGATTATGGATGGCCACCATGAAGCCTTCTCTTTTCCAGGCCAAGCAATCCCAATTATCTTAGACTTTCTTCACAGTGCTCCATTCCGCTATTTTAGGATGGTCACATTTCACATAAGCATTTAAATGTTTAGGTGAATAGAGGCTGAATGAAGATTTGAGATCAAAATGTTCTATTTTTGGCCACCTTTTGTTACTAGATAAAGCAGGCAGGCCACCAGTGATGTGATAAGTACACTGAGCAATCTTATTTAATTATGGACTCAGATTGATGCTTCATCCTCTTTGACAAGATGTGATGATATCTGAATATAGTTAATGAGTCATAGTTGTCACGGTAGTCAACTGACACACAGATTATCAGTTTCTGAGGATGAAATCTTTGTTTTTCTAAACTGTATGTCTATGTGCCTAGGCAGATGATTTTTACTAGTCAAATGTGACAGATTATGAATCAAAAAAAAAAAAAAGGAAAGGATATTAGTGCTATATCCTAGCAGCTGTGTAAGTCTTATTAGTGTCTACTGCTCAAAATTTCACATAATCTGGATGCAAGTGCTTCAGGCAGGGCTCACAATCATGACAATGAAGTTGTCACCCAGGAACTGTTCAAATAGCTGACTCTCAGGATCAGACTTCACACAGGCCTAAGGAAAAGACTATTATTATTCCTCAAGCCCTCATGTAGCCAATACAAGCTGGAAAAGGAACACGTTACTAATGAATTGAGATAGTTCAGTATGATACCCAATCTGCTCATCAGCACTAGTGAGATGGAAATAAATACTTTTCTAGGTGTAGGAGTCATGCTGTATCACTTCTGAAGGAATAATAAAACATCAAGGAATCAAATTTAAGTATTATGAGCCAATTCTCATTGTTTCACAGCTCCAGTATGTTACTAATCTTAGTGGAATATTAAGAAGCAGATTATTTTGTTTTCAATAATCCAGTAGCACAAACATCTTGGTAATATTTAGGAACTTTGGTAGGGGTGGTATGATGTTTACAGAAAAGCAATGGGATTTATCAATCAGGAATCAAGACTAATATTCTGCTTCGTGCTGGGCTTTCTTCTCATGATCAGCAATCTGAAAATTCTCCCTACTAGCTATCACTACAAACATTTGTCTTCCTTTCTAATATATTTTTTCTGTCATAAATTTTTTTCTCAGTAATTCGATCAATAGATCTATTCACTAAATGTTTTAGGAACAGCTATTCAAACGGTGTCAATGTGACATCAAATTCCTGATAATTATACGACATCATTTGGTTGAAATGTTTATTTATATATAGTTATGCCACTTATATACTATGAATAAGCAATGTAGTCTTGTTATTTTTGTTATCATCAAAATCAAATTATTTGGAAAACTAACACTAACCTAAGAAACCACTTCAAAAATAAAAACTAAACAGAGGTTTTCAGAAAGAACTAAAAAAAGACAAAGGAGTCTTGATTAATATCAGCCATTAGCTGAGACTGAAATCAGTTAGTATGCCAGAAAATTAATGTCTCGCTGGTGCAATGCATTAAAAGAAAACAAACCAGGCTTTCTTATTCTGCAATTTGAAATGGAATTATCTTCCATTAACAGCAGAAAGTCTCCTCCTTGCTCTCCCCCTGTGGTGAAAGGTCATTTATGGAACTTTTCGCTTTCCCCTTTCACAAAATTCTTCCAAAGTAGCTTTAGAAATATGAAAGACTTCAGCTGCATTCTACAGATTGTACATCTCTAATGTCTACAACTGGGATTAAATAATAGATCCAAGAGATAAAGTTGTTTGTAAAGGAGTAAGTACTAAACGTAGAATCAGCCAAATATTCATTTTCTGTCAGGTAGTATGTCAGTGTATTGAGACTATAATATTTTAAACTTTATGGCCACTAAGTTATCAAGTAATGGTTGAATGTGGTGCCAGAATTGGATTTGCTTATTGCAATGTAATTTTGTGTATTGCAAGAAAATCAGACTCTGATGAGTGTTTGTTCTATTAAAGTAACATCTATTTCTTTGTTGAATTAAATGTATCTGAGTAAACATAAATATCCATAGGTGTAGATAGAATTTTAAAAACTACTATTTTTTTTGTTTTCTTTATTATGCATTTAAGACTGGGCAACTTTAAAACATGATGTTAATGAGATTTTAATCTCTCTGTTATAAAATCCTTGACCCATATATTTGGCATAGTTTTAGCAGATGAAGCATAAAACTGTTAACTCAAGTCTTCAGTCAAAAAGGTGCCTTTTTCCCAAATGATAACTGAACTTTAAAAAGCCACATTTTTAGTTCAGAGAGTCTTTAAAAAACATGAACAAACTTCTGTGATGATTAGTTGACTTTAAACTTCATAAAGAACAGGAAAGCAAATATACAGTGAGGTAATATTTCTCATCAATAAAGCATCAGTGCCTTGAAAAATGTGTGAGAGGGGAAATAAAATTCACAGTCCAAATATTCCTGATACAATTCAAGATCATGCTGAAGACTGTCTCTGTCCAATCTTTCTTTCCAGAGAGTTTAAGACCTCAGAATAGAGTTCAATTCAAAGATGTCATGTCACTGATTTCTTTAGTAACAATCACAGAAGATTTTTAAGGTAAAAAATAAATTGTGCAGAATGAAAATACTTTTTCATTATTGTGAAAAGATGGCTGGGGGTAAAATTAGAGGAAAATGAGACGTTATACAGAAATTATAGGGGACAACATACAGTTGCTGCTCCCTGGATTAAATTCTCACTAGCACCCACCAAGGGGGATGGGATGGGATGGGATGGGATGGGATGGGATGGGATGGGATGGGATGGGATGGGATGGGATGGGATGGGATGGGATGGGATGGAGGGTGGAGCAGAAGGGGAACACACAGACAAGGCTCTGTTGAAACCCTTGCAGGTAGGAGAACTTGATGGCACTTTACAGTTGAGAAGCTGCATAGCACCTGCCAACCAGGGGGGATAGGAGAAGATATCTTACTGTTGAGCCAACAATGTAATAGCATGCTTTCATTCTTTCTAAGTCACCTAAATCATGTACCAAGGAATCTGAGATTCATCAAAAGTATTTCTGGTTGGGTAAAATTGAGGTTAACTTTAACACTCTGGCAAGAATGCATAAACTTTTACTGGAAAAGTATGGTTTGTTTGCAAAAGAAATTTATATTTCTCTCATATTTTTCTGGGGTTTTTTTCCCACTCCAGAAATAAAATGCACTACCATTTTTTAAGGCATTAAAACATTCCTGAAAGATTATAACTCAGTTTCAGTATGCATTATTCAAAAGTGACCTTCATTTGAACCAGAATATATGATGATCATTCTGCTCAACGGAGAGGTTTGAATTAAGCATTGGTCCATGGAGAAGAATGTGAGTTTCCTAATAAGATTTAAACAGATACAGCCTTAGTCTGCAGATGCACATCCACGGTACAGTTAAGTGCTGCAGAAATAAACACATGGGCAGTAATAGGTAGGACTGGGAAACAGTGGTCTGTGGTCATATTTTTTTCTCAGGCAACAGAGACAAAGAACTGATAGTAGAAGTTATTTACTGAATCATTTCAACAAATGGATACAGTAAAGAAAACATATCTTGAAGGACAAATGATACCACAAAGAGTAACTCTCACAAAACAAACCAACAACAAAAACCCCTTTATCACCAGGCATCATTTTCCACTGGAAAATGGGAAAATACTATCTCAAATAAACAAATACCACATTTTAAATTATGCCTATTTTGTAGCTTAAGTTATACTGAACAATCAAATAGGACTTTATAAGTAGTCACACAATAATTTTAACATTTTAGAACATGAGAGGAATTTAGAAATGAAAAATCAATGCAAGTCATGGTCTTCTCTGTGTTGAATAACATTTATAGCAATCTTATTCAAGCAAGTTGGACACAGAACATATACAATCCCAATAAAATTTTAATCTTTTAATTTCCTTTTTGATAAAGATTCTGATTTTTAAACACTTTTATCAGAAAAATTTTGTTATACCTATACTAAAGACTTTGCAGTTTTCTATAGTTTAAGTGCATTTACCCCATTTCCATGAAAACAGTTCATTGCATTTTCAATAATGAACATATATTTCTTTTCTCCACCTTTTTGTTATTTCTGGGCTAAACACCTTCTTCCAATTTTTATTCATACACCACATTTTCTAAATTCTCATTGCTTATTTTTTAAAATATTTTTGACTCTCTTCAGTTATATCATGCTTTTTTTTTTTTTTTTTTTTTTTTTTGAGACAGGATGATAAGAACTGGGCACAAAACTTCTGCTGAAACCTTATTATGAGCACTTCAAATTTCTCATATGTGGCCTTTCTGTTCATTTATTCCAGTATGATTTTTTGGGGTTTTTTCACAGTCCTAGGTGCTAGAGGACAGGTATTACTGATTGGTCACTCAGGAGCATTATACTTTCTTGATCTAAAACTTCTTTGCGTCAGCTGTGTCACTACTTTAAGAACTCTAAAAATTGCTACTTTTGGCTTTCTGCCTACATATACACAATGATAACATGTGCAATGATTGGGGAAGTTGTACCATAAATAAAAAATCTTTATGCGACTAAAAGATAAAGGAATAACATTGCCTAGCTGGCAGTAAAATATGAACACTATTTATTTCCTATTGGAAAGAGGAAGAAGGAGAGAATGAGTACTATGGTGAACTGCTGTTGGAATCTACTGGCAACTACTATGTGTTCATGAATCAGGATATGTTCTGAAAAGAATAATAGAAATTAGTTTACAATTCATTTTTTAGTTTAGAAAGAAATACTAATTATTCACTTTAAAATGTATAATGTTCCAACTTCTATGATCAGAAATAGCATGTATTTGATTGCAAGCTGTATATTTTATTAACAGCAATGAACAGCTAGACAATTTTCTTTTCACATGAAAAGTCAAGTTGATGCATGGAAAAATAATCAAAACTATTTAAAATTAGATTAAAAAGACAAGAACTAGAAAATGGCCATAATCACATCTGTGTAGATAAGTCCATAAAGATACCTAAAAGAGATTCTTCAAATGTTTATTCCGGGTTTAAAATTTATAATCTTATTATTTCAGCAACTTCAAAACTTGAAAAGTGAGAAAAACTGTATGAAAGAGCTCACAGGGCAAACACAGCAACTGCATAATTTATGTTTGTACAAGCAAAACATTCTAAATATAGATGAAGTTTTTGTCGGTTTTTTCTTTATATGTATTTTTAGACCTGAAGATAAATCCAAAAGAATTAGTATTACTATAGCAACCAAGTTCCATTCCTGCATATGTTCTCCACAGAGAATAGTATTTTTTTACCTTGCTGAGTAAAAATCAACAATATCTAGTCTGGATTTAAGGTAGAATACAGGACATGGGAAATGGATTTTTCTCTAAAGAAGTGCAGATACTTCAATTAATCCGCAAAACATTCTTTGTAATTGTGAGGCACAAGTAGCCATTTCTATAGTCTGATTCAGCATATTAGACAAGTACAAAACTCCCTCAAATGGATCATCTAGGTTGTGGCTGTGTTCTAAATATATTTTTTTTCTCTGCACTTTCTGTCAAGAGAAGTGATGGTGGCTTGATGTGGAGAGATCTACATTGTCAGCATCTCATCACAGGTAAAATGAATCCCTCTGAGGGAAAATGAAATGTGTATTGCAAATAATTACTATAAAACTATAGGTTGAAATTTGAGGTTGAGGCAATAGGACTACATAAGGTAGTATTTTTGCAAGAAAAAGTGTTACATTATTTTTCATTTTGAAATTAATAATGCTTGAGAAAGCTTTTACAAAAAAAAAAGAAATAATTTCAAAAATCTGAAATTATATAAACTCCTTTAGTTCTTCCAGTAATGTTATTCAGGGCAGCTTCTGACAGATTATTATATGCCTTTTTATTGCTAGAATTTTACAATATTTAAACATAACCTCTAAATGATATAAAGTGGTAAAAAAGCAAAACAGATAAAAATTAAAAATCCATGCAGACAAAACATTACCTGCACTGTGAAAGATCCAACTTTTCACAAGTGAGGAATGATCCAGAACTGAATGGACCTTTATTTATAAAAATCTCTGCTTAGAAGGAGTTAAATGGAGTCACATTGATCATATTAGAGCACCACTTCCATCAGTAGATTGATCAGAAAGTAATGAGACTCTTGACAATGGACTTGATTTGAAGTTCAGAAACCAAGAAAAATATTCTCAGCTGTCCATCGGGAAATTTTACATGAGGTATTATATCTTACTTTTATTAGATTTCAAAATACTGCACAACAAACTATCAAATTTATGAGACAAATGTTTATTTATCTTCTTTGGGTAATGACATAGTTCTTGTTCTCAATACAACGAGATTTTTTTTATAATCACATTGTCATTCGCTGTACAGAAATATGTTTTCCTGGTTCTCAATATAGGAGATATATTGCATACTATAATAAAACCATTTGGAAACCATTTATGGTATAAAAAGACATATTTGAATATTTTTCTGGCTATAGACATCTTCTAACATCTATTTAAAATAATACACTATCAATTATATAAAAAAAAAGACAAGAATTTTAGAAATCAGAAATATGCAGAAATACCCAAAAATACCTCTTAGCTTACCACAGATGTAAATTTCTGAAACATGTACACAGATGTCTGAAGATCCATCAGCAGTATGAGGACTCTGATTTATGCAAAAAATTATTCAAAGAATTGCTTTAATTACTTTATTTAGAAACTTATAACTCTTATAATTTTCTCATTCTTTAAAATTATTTGAAAGCATTTCTTCTTGTGGGAAAGGAGGTGTTGAGAGCTCTGATTCATACAGGAAAATCCATGGGTTTTTTTAAAAATTTGATTGACAATTGAAAATAAGTCCCAGTTTTGGGAGCAATATTTGAGTTGGAACTGTTTTTATTAAAGCAAAAATGAGTGTAATTCACTCATTATCTGATGTTCACTCATTATGCAGCTCTCCCCATGTTGTGATATCAATCTCTTCTCATCAGTAAGGAAATAAACAAACAAACAAAATGAAGCAAACAAAAAAAGCCAAGATGTTCTATGATGGCATTGAGCCATATAGTCACTGAAATACAACAACCTTAATTAAAGATAAAAAATTCCTTTGTATGATAAGCAAAATGAAAAAAACACAGAAATTTCACATACGAAAGCCCTTGGAATGTGGAATGTTTTCCCACTTTATAAGGTTCAAACAGTGGGAAAAAAACCAACAAAATCCCAAAATTTTTAAAAGTATATTTATGAAATTAATAAAATCTCAACATAGTTATTCTTCTCAAAATATACTTTTCTCCCTCTCTTCTCCAGAATTATTTTGGGTTTACTTTTTTTAAAAAATATATTTTATTTAAGTCATTGCTAACCTTTTGTCTTAAAACCTTAAAAATTATTAAATCCTGAGAAAAACTCTTCACCATCAGAATGGGTGTAACAGCTGATATCCTGACAGGGTTTTAGTGACTATACATACTCTGGAATGCCTGGAAGTACATAGATACCCATCAGAAGGTAAATGTATATCTGACACAAAACCATACCAGAAGTTACTTGCCACATTCAGGGATGTTGTGGTGTGCTGTATTGTCCCATTTTGGCCTTCCAGGTCACTTTCCCAGGTGTGACTATACTCTCTCCCTTCCCCCTTGCCCCCATGCTGAGTGAGTCCTGTCACTCAAACTTAACATTCCAGCAAGGCGTCGTGTGGTTGGTCAAGTTCAAAGGATGCCCCTCAGGCCCAGAGGTCATTGGCCTGTCTGGATGTCATCTTCCCCTGAGACCCTGCCCCTCCCACCTGGTTGGTGGCTCACCTGTACCTCCCCTCCCCCTGTCCCTGAGCTTAAAAAGGTAATGAGACCATGCGGTCTCCATTCTGTTAGAGCAGTTGCTCACATTCAGACCTCTGTAACCATGGAATAAACCTCTGGACATTAAACCCTCCAGCAGAATCCTCTCCTTTTTCTCTTCAGCATCGCCTGAAGCTATCCCTCCTGAGGTAACGGGGTCCCTTACAAGCCTGGACTTGTTCAGTGCCCAGCTGCAACCACCAGCAAGCCAAGGTATCTCTGGGGTGATACACCACAGTTGCTGCCTTTGGCCCAGCAGCGAGGGTCAGACTGGCCCAGGCACAATCTAACTGGTAATATTGGGAGCCTTTTTCCAATATTTGGCATCCCTGGGTGGGCTACAGGATCATAACTAATTCCTTACTTTAGAATGACTTACAGATACCCTTACAATTACACTGTTTTGTATGATAGAGCAGAATTATTGACTTCCCTAGCAAAGAGTGTGTCCACTGGTAACATATTAAGTTAGACTTTTAAATTATTAATTATATAAATAAGACTTTTTAATTATTCATTATGTCGTTGTGATGCAATCATGGACATGAGGAAAAAAAAAATTTCATACCTTAATCCCTAAAATGAGAAAATGTATACATGATCAGACTGAACTCTACATTACAGTAGATTGACTGCATCGCAGTGAAGAGCTTTCAGCGAAAAAAAGAATGTGATGAAAAACAACTAAGCTTCAGAAGTTTTTCCAGAAGATAACTCCATTTCATAAAGAATACTTATCATTTTCTGCAGCTAACATTATTATATTACTCGCATTTTTCTTTAAAAATATGGGCTATCTGACATACCTTTTAAAATCTAAATGTCTGACCATGCTAAATGTCAGGGCCTTTGTAATATCCACTTCATCTCGAGGCTATACCTCGTTTTTACTCTCCCCTCCTTTAAACTCTTCTTTATCTTTCAATTCTTCTGCCTCTCCTGTGCATCATTTCCCTTTTATCCTGAAGTTTCTAAGGCTACCTTGAGGAAAAATTTGTGTGGTCTTAAAATGAATTTGTTATTATTATTGTAATAAATATTTTGTTTTTGATAAAAAGTCAACTATTATATTTAGTATTTAATGAGAACACCTGTATGTAATAGGTTCATTTGCAAATATCAGAGTTTCTACTTGGTGTTTTAAAGGAAGAAGATTAACAATATGAAAGAATTAAACTTCCTTTTACAGATTTATAAGTGTAGAAATGGATAGTAGGTGTAAACCTTTAAGCAGTTAAGCAGAATTTTCTATGAATAAAGATGAAATTAAAGAACAAGAAAACTGTTTGATCCAATTTTATGTACCCTATCATTAATCATTGTTAGGAAGAGACTAGTGCTTGTTAAATGAGTCTTATATATTAAGTACAATGCTTTGAAGTACTAAATTAGTCTATTAGATCTGGAGAAATTAATTCTTCATTGCAACAGATCTACAAAAGCTAGAAGACTAGCAAATGTTTCCATTTTTTTATTACAGTACTGGTTGTATGCAATGTTGAAGATTGTCACAGATGAAAATATTATTATTAGAAGACTTCTACATCTGTATTGACATGAAAATTTTTAAAAGCATCTCTGTCAGAAAATAGCAAACAATTTGGATGCATGTACAAAAAAAATCTCATTAATTTGAACATAAAAGGAATGACAGCAAGGTAATAGTGTATTATATAAAAATCATGGGCATTTCAAAGCAATAATGTAAAAGAGTGCATTAAAAGAACATTGCATACTAAATCTTCTAAAATCTATTATATATTCCAGGCAGGAAAAATATGTAAGAAGGTGTTGAGGCAATACAGGACACAAAATGCATACAATTTAGTTCAATTTCAGCAAGAGGAGGGAAGTGGGGGAGGAGTTTTCATTGTTTCAAATCTACAAGAACTGTTCATGACCATGAATATTAGCAAAAGTCAGGAAGAGTTTGCACCAATCTCATGGCACATTTGCATCCCAAAATTACAGTTTCATCACGCACTTGGTGCTGCACTTTCATGACAGACTTCCTTCACCAGGACAGATAGCAGTGGGAGTATGCAATAAGGGCACTTGTGTCTGATAGAAATATTCACATGTATATTAATTCCTTTTCTGGAGGGAGCTCACTGCAGTAGGCATTTTCAATGTGTGGCTTCAGGCTCTACTACAAAATAACAATATAAAAATATTCAATAGTTTAATAGCAAATAATTATGCAGTGGGCAGGCATGCAGAGTGCCTAGGACCCTAGCTTGATTATCATCTTAAAATTCATATTCTTGAAGTTCATTTGTGCCAGCATAATGTGGTTACTATGGAAAAATTTGAGTCCATTAATATGTTGGCTTCTGTTACAGAACAATATAGTATGACAAATGAAAATGGAAGTACTCAACTCACCTCAAAAAATTCCTTGCTTTCAAAGATAATGCTATGTCAATGATTGTGTTTATTTTCTTATTTAGAGCAATTTAAATTATAGTTTTGTTTAAGTATGCCATTATTTGATACGCAGAAAGGAAATTAAAAGGTTGCCAAATAAAAAAGTGCATTTATGTTATAGTTTCCATTAAAAATAATTAAATTAAGAACTGAAGGCATATGAAGATATGTTCTGCAGATAGATATATCTTCATGTGTATATCTGTCATATCTTTTTATAACACTAAGATACAACTCATCTGATTAAGTACACTAATCTTCCCGTAACATTAATATCATATATAAATCACAAAATATGTCTTATTTTAGTTTGTGCTATCATGTATTATAGAACTAGTTGTCATTTTATTTTATTTTCTTATGAATTTAATCTCTAGCTCCGGAGAATCTCCTTGGCCTTTTAAGAACAATCACATATGCTCCTTTGAAAAAATCCACACAAGATTTCCACCAGAGCAAATTGCTGCAGTTCTGTAATTAAATGGTTATGGTAACAAATGGAGGCAGATGTCATGACTTCATTACCCGACGTCCATTTTAGTTGCATGTTGTAGAACTGTATGGAATAGCTAATAATGAATGTAGCTCATTGTCGTGGTTTGAGAGGAAGTTTTTTTGTGATGCTGCGGTCAAACCAATAGGTGCTCAGTTTTGAATATTGGCACCTGGTGTGGCCACTGAGGACATGGATACACCTCTGAGAACACAGGGGTTAAAAGCAGAGAACTCCCAGGAAAACTTTCTCTTGGTTCTGGTGGGTGAAAAGTTCAGAGCTCCCCTGCCCAGCTGCTGCTGCATCCCGGCGGGTGAGGGGAAGCCATGCGGCTGGGTGAGGTAGGCCTGGGCCCTGAGGATGGAAGAGTGGAGGAGCACCAAGAGGCATCGGGCAGCCCCCCCAGGAGAGAGAGAGAGAGAGAGGGAGACAGAGAGACAGAGAGAGAGCCAGCCTGTGCCTGTGCCACCTTGAAATTTGATAGCACAGCCGGCCAAGAAGGAGAAGGGGGGGGTGTGGCGAGAAGGTACCCAGCAGGGCAGCCATGGGAGTTCTGGACAGGCAGAGCCTGAGCTTTTTAACCCTTTTCTTGGATGATGGAAACATTACAAATGCTAATCCTCCTGGAGCTGAATGAGAAGAGAGATAGAGATACGATAAGAGGAAATGGGCCACGAGAGAAGTGGAGAAGAATCTTAGGTGGGAGGAGATGATGGAGTGGCCTTTGGCTGGACTTTTCTTGTACAGCCATGGACGGAACCATTTTTCCTGTGACACAGAGACTGCATTTAGGGGGAGGCAATGGCTCGGAGCCAAGAGAGTGCAGTGTTGTTGTGTGAAGGAGCGTGTGAACAGAGAGAGTGAGGAGGGTGGTTAGTGCCCTCGACCATCAGTGAAGGAGAAGATCTCTGTTCTTGAGACCCCTTGGCCTCAGGGGGTGAAATCTGAGGGGGACAGGTGTCCTGAAAGTGAGAGACTGTGCTCTTTTTGGAACTGGACAAAGCACCCTTAAAAGGAAAACCCTAGATCAGCTCTGGTCCGTGCGCAGTGGTGAGAGCACTGGGCATGGAAGGAAGATGTCAGGATGGCAATGATCTCCAGGCGGTGTCATGTATGACAGGAAACACAAGAGGTCTCAAATGTGTTTTCAGGGGAAGCCTGTGGCACAAGAGGGACCCCTCACTCTTTGATGAACTGAGAATTGCTTATCTAAAGGGTGATGATGGACTGAGATGTGGATGATCTGAGGGGTGGATGTATTGGAATTTGGTGGGGGGAGGAGGAAATATTTTTGGAAGGTTTTCATTCTTTCTGTGTGTTTCTTTTTACATATAGTTGTAGGTTAATAACGTTTTCTCTTCTGTATTCCTAAGTTAGAGCCTGCTTTGCTCTATTCCTGGTCACATCTCACAGCAGACACCAGGGAGAATGTATTTTCATGGGGGCACTGGCACTGCACCAATGTCAAACTGTGACTCCCATGCACATCTTTCCACGGGCAAATGAGGGTGTGGATAAGTACAAATGCAAGAATATCAAAGCTGTACTAGTGCTAGAATTGAACTGCAGCATACCTTTAATTCTGTGAGGTAATTCACTTGGGAATCTGTAAATATTATAGACCCCACAGAAAGGTATCAGTGACAAAATTGATTGTACAAACAGCTTTACATGTGATCCTCTTCCACCAGGGCTGACCTGCTGGTATGTTGTACGTGCAAGGTGCTGTCACCCAGTATGGACTGGATGTTGATATTTAGATATAAATATTTATGACCATTTTCTCATCCCTTGTTGTTTTCTGCTCACGTTATCTAGGACTTTAGGACATTTTAATAAATATTTGTTCAAACCAGCCACAATGGAAACATTTACTGAAAGCAAACTGCTTTCAGTACTGCTAAACCCTTTTAGTGGGTGGAAATTTCCTATCTATTCCTGCAAAATGCTGCAAAAGTATTCTCTGGTCTCAAGCAGTGGCAGAAACTAAGTAGAGCCTACAATCCTTCTTTTCCAACTCTACATGTACACTTAATATGTGTGGAAAGAACATTACAGAGACAACTAAGCTTTAGGGGAAATCAGTGCTATTGTCTTCTACTTCACTGTATCAGCCCTGTAATCATCAGTTATTTTCCCTTTTAACATCAAACTCTGAAGCATAGTTGATTAGATTGTTTAATGGTAGGGAAGCATATGGAAAAAAATGGAATTATTACTTGCTAAAGAAAATAAAAACCAGTAAATTAGGTCCAGTGTACATGCTGTTAGAGCACTGCTTGAACTGCATTATTTGATTTTTTAAAATCAAATGCTTTGTGATTTTAATTATAATATTTATCATGTGAGGGGATGATTATAGAAAATCTGCACTCACATATTGTGTTTTATTTACTCAGTACATATTATTGTGCATGTATGAAATACACTGAATATGTGGAAGGATACTGGTTTATTTCCTACCAAAAGAAAAAATACATAATTTTTGGCGCAATTTTCAGTAGGGACTGGCAACCGCCTTCTGTCTTCATAATATTATATTTTTCTTGATATCTTAATTCACTTAATTTTTTTGTCCATAGTAATTGTTCTGCTAATAGAAGTAAAGCTATAGACATAATTTTAATTTTGTTAATACAAGTAATTATACCTAGTTAGAAATGTTATAAGCTGTATTCTGATTTTTATTAAGCTTCAATTATCATTCAATTGGAAGATTTAAGACTGTCTATTGTTAACTTCTTGAAGATTTGCACCAAACACACCGGATCAGATTTTTCTACCACTAAATCTCCAGTATTTCGGAATTTAGATTAGTGGAAGAAATATTATCCTGAGGCCATTTATCTCCTTTAGCTACAAAGGTTCAACTAACGAAATTACTTATCGCACACATCCAGAAAAAATAATGAAACAGATGGAGGCATCAATTTCCAAATTATTTCCTTTGAAAAAATGAGACTGCATAAAAAGATTTTCCCTGGGACAAATTGTTGAAAGATATATTTTTGATTACTGAGAAAACAGGTAAAAACTCTCTGTGTGTTAGCTGCTATGTCTATAATTCTTCCAGTACCAATTTCCAACAGGACAACATGTAAATGTCACATCTCTCGGGTGTTGATAAAATTTTTTTAAAAGTCACCAGTCTCAGTAGCTTGAAGCCATCCAGGAAACGATAGTTTTTCTTAACATATGGTTCAGCTGTTTATTTTCAGCAATATTATGTTTTTATAAAGGAGATAGCAGAAGATAACTGCTTTATAACCATAAAAACCTACCACCAGTATTGTGAAGAAGTGTTTAAAATCTATTTGCATTATATTAAAGCTGTCTGAAACGTCTCTTTTAAGCATCTGACATATTTCATGCTTCTGATAATAAAACTCCTTCCAGATAAGTTACATTGCAATATAATTCAATATTTCTGATAATTGTGATTTTTAGTTGGGTACAGAGGAAATAATAATTTAAAAATAAAGCACCCTGAAAATTTTAATTGCCCAGGAATTTTGCAATGCTACGGGAAACATTAATAACAAATAGTTTTCTTTTATTCAGTTCCATAGTTTTAGTTCTTCTTTCAGTGATAAAATGCTACAAAACTTTGAAAGGTCTCAGCTCTCCCTTACAAGGTGGGACATTGAAGTCTCACTACATTTTGCAAAGCAGAAAACCTCTCCTTATCTGAGCTCTAGCAAACTGGCTATGTACTTTAAAATTTGCAGAAGCTGAACTCATGAAAAAAAGTGGTTTAACTCTTCTGCATTCCTGAATTTCTGTTGTCTAACGTAGCTGACTGGTTAATTTCTGCACACTGCACTTGTAATAAACCATAAAGGTCAGAACTCCATACAGAGAAATTACCCAGCCTCAACAGGTCAAACATTCTTTGTAGCTTCCCACCACTTTACTAAAATTGGTTGATAGGTCAAAAATGTTTTGAACTTAGAAGGAAGGAAACAATCTGGGTAGAAGGAATGCAGAAGGAAGGAACCCAAGTGCAATTACTTCCAAGAGACTGACACAACGGTTACTTTGAAGATGCTGATCCTTGCACCTGCCGAAAAATTACAGAGAGTAATGAATGAAATTGCAAAGGAAAAAGGATAAAGAACAGAGATGGAAGTGCAGTTCTCAAAATTCCATTGTCTTCTCTTGTGAATGCCAGATGACTTGCCAGGTCCTTTCAATGGTTAAAGCTCTACCTTGGCTTCAACTGACAGCTGACATTGCTTTAGAAGAGACCAGTAGTACATGAAGGTAGTGATCAGAATGAATCCTGGCAAAAGCTCATTAAAATAAAATGAAAATGTTTTTCTTCATTGCTGTCATTGTTTTCAAAAACTAAGGAAAATGTAGCTCCTTTCTGTCCTATTTTATTACATGTAAGTCCCCCATCAGTTTATCTTCAGTGAACAAACAATATGAACTGCAATGAACTATAAACCTCCATATACAAGCACAAGGAAGAGACAGGGAGGTATTTTTTGTAGTGTTGTAGGTTTGTAGCTTAGTTTAACCAATCAGATCTTCACAAACATAATTTTTGAAGAGCAGGGTAATGTAATGCATGAATATTGTCTGCTAGGGAAATGAAGATTTGTCCTACCAAAGAGAAGGAGAGAAGTTGCGCTTATTGAATAAAGATAAGTGTATTTAGTCACACTCAACTGTGAGTGAAATTATACATTCAAAACTTTAAATGAAGTTTTGGATACATTCATCTGCCATCTGCAATTTATGTGATATTTATCCCCTCAAAATTTGAACCAAAGTTGAAATATTTTTTTTTAAGTTGTTAATTGGTATCTTTAACTAGATAGTTATGATTAAGCAATAGCATTGTGAATGTTGTGTGCTTGACTAACCTTTTGTTTTAAGGAAAAGGTAGCACAATCCCAAGAAAAATGGGCTGTCTGGACAAGAGCTACTAGGAGTGAAGTCAGAAGAACTGAGCAGAAACTGGGGGAAATGTATTTCTGGCATTGGAAGAGAGTGACCACTGACTCATTGATCAGTGAAAGATGTAGCTAGCAAACAGAGTTCTGTGTACTAATTAATGAAACAGTTGTGTAAGCTGCAATAAATGACCACTGCTGTCTTTATTTGTTATCACGTATAAATAATGTATTTTTTTTTATTTGGGGGACAGCTTTTAGTGGGTTACCACCAAACTCCCTAATTGGGCAAACAAATAAAAAGTAGAAATGCCTCACCTCATTGTGTGAATTGGCTCTTGCCACTGTGTAACAAGACAACATGCAGGACAACACATATAAGAGAGCAAATAATGTATGAACCACTTCCACTTTTTAATTTAGTTGTGAAATAAACCAACACTCCAGAATAATTAAATAAAGCTGGCCTACAGAAGCCTCCAAATCTGGGATTCCTTTATAGTGAGGATAAATGTTAAATAATTATTTATAATGTAAACTATTACAAACATAAGGTCCATTACAAACATAAGTCCATGAGGACCAAATTCAAATGTAGTTGTTAATCTCTATCTTTTTGCAGTCTATAGTGATTTTGAGGAGGTTCCTACATATAGATGCAGTGTAACTTTCCAAGGTTGATTAAAACTGTTCTTTATGTAGTATGGTAGCAAATTTCTCAAAGGGTATTAATTCTACTGTTGACATTTTTAACTAAGTTCTGTTTCCAGGTTTGAGTGTAGAAGACCAAATAGGAAGACAAATCATAAAAGCGAGAAAGTCCTTATGCAAAACAGAGTTGGTATCAAATATTTTATCCAGATAGAGAGTGACTGCATTTGAAAGCTACAAGCTTTCCAGTCACACATTAGGTTAGTTACTATATTTCCTGACTTGAATGTGTTTTTCACTTTGTTTTGTGGACAGATCACTTGGTGGATGAACTGAGCAACAGCAGCAAAGTTAAATGTCCTTATGGAGTTCATTCTGGCACACTTGATTACTTCAAAGTATCTTCCATAGACATAAATGAAACAAGGATTTTGGTCACCAGAATTTCCTTGTTAGCAGGAAAGATGGCAGAAACAATGCCCGACATTGGAAGATAAATAAAAATTCCTAAGGCTGAACAGCCGATCTACTCAAGGTTTTGAAGACAACTTTTTCATATAAGTCAGTAAGCTAATATATACAGATAGAAACATATCCCAAACCATTTGAAATCAATGGATATCACTACAGAGCTTCAAATGAGATCTTCATTTGTAATCATCTTTGACTTCATCTGATCACATACTACTAATAGATAGAAGGAAGACTATGTAGATTGATTTTTTTTCTGTGAATTTGTTTAAGAGGAATTGCTGCTCCAAAGTAATCATGTTATAAAAGAATCACAAGTAAAGAAGCAACTGTTAAAATGTAACCAAACATAGAGAAAGTTTAGGTCGAACTCAGGTACTGTTACCTAAGTAGTAGGACTGAATAGGCCTATTAGTACTTATTCATTAACATTAATTTACTTGATGATATCTGTTGCCTAATAAACTTACTGAAATTTTAATCAGTGTATGTCAGTCATTGCTGCTTTCTTTCTCTGTTCTCAGGAGGTTGCATGAGTCTTACAGATCAGAGAGAGGCAAAGCAGTAAACAAGAGCTGCAGAGCACTAGTAGCAGCTATAAATATATGCATCTTTATTAGAGAATAATCTAACTGAAACCACGGGGTCATAGATGGGCTTGCATGGGAATGACAGAACTGCTATTGACACATGGAACTGAGGAGAAAAAAAGGCTTTCCTTGAAGTTTTCATGGAATACATACCTCTTTCAGAAGAGTTTTTTTCCTAATAAAGAGAAAAGCAGTGCTCAGAATGTAGCATGGATGAATGCAGCAGATGGAATGAGTTTGTCTGTTTGGCTGTTTGCCACTTTGCTGCGCAAAGAAAGTAAAATATTTCTCTTATGAGGCAGCTCACTTCAAACACTAGAATGACACACAAATTTAAGCAGATGTACAAGAGGTAGTTGCGTGGGCTCCCTGAGAGCAGTCAGTGAACCTGTAGGTCTTGCTACAGAGACCTCAAGTGTCCTTTTATGCAAGGGAAGGCTACACTGATTCTCTAACACTAGATAAGTATAACATCTAACACCAATGGTTTCATTTCTTTGCTTAAACACATAATTTTATTTCAAATGCACTGATTGTCCAGAACATGTGGACAGAGTTTGCAATATATAACACAAAAACCTACAAAAGTCTTTCAAATATGGAAAGGCAGCTTAAAAGCTGGAGGGGAGCTTAGATGGGACTAGGAGGCTTGTATCCATCATTTAGGTACTAAAGATTTCTTCACTTCAGAGCTCAGTTTCAGCTCCTTGCTCTGTAGCATGCCCAGGAAGGTTAAAGTACCTAATGGTAAAAATGTAAGGAGAAGCCAGATTTTGAGAGAAGGTTTTAGCTGCAGAGCAGTAGTGCCTTGCTAGTAACAGGCCATAGGCTGGGTACTCAGTTTTCAAGGCGTGGGATTTATTAACTTTGTTAGAACTTTTTATCGCCTGCCAGCAGCTTTCTTTTCACCATTTTACTTTCAAGTTGCTGGACAATCCATCCCACTCCTACCAGTCTGATGCCAGTGCCAGAAAATGATGCCCAGAAAATGAAGAAGAATTGCTGGTCTGTAAACTCCAGCCACTCCAGCCAGTGAGTTGGTTTCATGATAGTACCAACTAAAATGTATAAAGGGGAATAAGCAAGAGGAGTTGGAGACGTGCAGGGTTTTGCAGGGTTTTACAGGGTTTTGGTCTTATGGGCTTCACAGGGGCATGGTGACTGGTATGCTGGAATGAAAACACCTTCCAGGTGTTCCTCCCTGGAAGGATTAAAACTAGGACTGGTGAGATGGGCAGTGGGATTAAATGCACCCTCAGTAAGTTTGCTGACAACACCAAGCTGTGTGGTGCAGCTGACACACTTGGAAGGAAAGGATGCCATTCAAAGGGACTTTGTCAGGCTTGAGGCGTTGGCTCATGCAACCCCCAGGAGATTCAACAAAGTTGAGTGCAAGGTCCTGCACATGGGTCAGGACAAACTAAAGCACAAATACAGGCTGTGCATAGAATTGATTGAGAGCAACCTTGAGGAGAAGGGCTTGGGGTCACTTCTCATATCTGTGATTCCGTGATTGTCTAACAGTAAGGCTTGTGTTTGACTGTGAGATAAAGTTTATTTTGTTTTTCTAGTGTTCTATTTTTGCTTGCACCAGTATAGTTCGATATGGATATCTGTAATGAGCAGTTTCTCGAGGCAGAGAGAAAGATTTATGTCTCTAGTGCAATGATGTAGTGTAAAGCAATACAGTACAATGCAATACCAGGAAAAGAACAGGGGTCTTTTGAATGATGGCGCAGAACACAACAGAGAGCAGTGCATGCATGGGATGAAAAGAGGTAGGGCAGAACTTTGACACTAGAGACCCCATGGCAATGGGGTCAATCTCACCAGCTGACAATCTCACCAACTGTCAGTCAGAAGAAATAGAAACTAGGACAAAGACAATCAGTTTTAGGGGTAAAAAAGAGAGCAATGAAGAAGTATAAAACATAAGCAAAAATGCCATATAAAGTAAATGTAATGTGGAGCTACAGAGCAATGAAGAAAGCAGCCTTCTGAATGTTGTATTTTCCCAAAAGAATTCCAGAGGCTTATAACTTGTTGCAGTGCTCAGTCACCTTAAACTAAAAATAAACCTTGAAACTCAACTTAGTCAGAAAGTACTCACCTCAAAAGGAGCTGTGAAACAGTGAGAGTAAGATCAAGAAAAAAGGTAAAAACCAGTAAGAGTGCACATTATAATTTTAATTTTATTAGTAGTTTTATGCAGAGCTTTTTCTCTATGGAAGTAATTTTTTAGTGCTTAGGTCAAGAAAGATATCTTTTCCTGACTTGAAATGTCAGGATTTCAGTTATATTCACAATAAATTCTTGACTTTATGTAGAAGATATACAAAAATTTTAGTTTAGTAGACATAGACAAGACAAACACTGATAAGAACTTGCCTCCCACATTATTTTGACAGAAGGTAAGTCTTCTTCCTATGCTGTTCCCATGCAAAACCCAGACAAGCAGTGGCTTAAAGTCACTCAGGGGATTATGTTGTCATATCTATGCTGAAAAGGAAAACATATCTCCTTCTTTGAAACATATATTCTGATTTCATTATAAACAAGACTGAAGTTTTTGAGAGTGCCAAAATAACCTCTTTTTTAATCAATCCACTCTTTATGGTAGAAATAGGATCTAATCATCCAAGCAGCTCAACAAACACAATTACACAGGATCCATTTTACACTGGTAATAATCAGGACATGTGCTCAGACTGCTTTGTGTTTCTGCTGTCTTCTGTGTGCACTGAAGCATTTTAGATTTCTGTACTGAGGGTCTTCAATTTATTTATGGGAGTGTTTTGTGAAATTATTCCTGAGCATCTTTCTATATCTATATTACATGACTGCCTAGGGGGGGATAGGATTCAAAGATTGGAGGGGTTTCTTTGAAGCCATTATACAGTGCCAGAATAAAAAAACATGTTCTCAGTGGTATGGAAACACTATTCTTAAAAAAAAGAATTCTTTCTAAATTTCCATCAGATGTTCTAACCCACATCTCTCTCTGCACACTGCACTACTTGAAGAACTCAAATCCACAAATGTGTAAAGAAATCTCTTTTCACATTTCTCAAACATTGTTCCCTATTCAACCTATACTAAATATCTCTAGCATTTTCAGCCTTTGGAGAAGCAACCCTTTGAGGCTGACATAGTTTTTGCTCTCAAAATCTTATAGCGAGCAAAAGGAAACACACCATATATATGGAGAGAAAAGTTTTTTACTCCAGTTAGTATCTTAGCAGTAGAATAGTATAAATTACTGAATTAAGATCTAGATAACTCATCAGTAAAATAGTTTAAAATGTTACAAAAAGGTTCCCAAGTTTCTAAGGCTTGGATGTACTGTTAGATCCTCCCTATTCCCGGAGTCCTATACCTGGTAGTTTCAGTCTTCAGTTAGCAGAATGGGAGGGAAGGGTCCAGTTTCCAGGTTTCACCAGAACACTGAGGCATGCACTGGCAGAAAATTGTGCTCCAGGTGGGAATTTCTCCTTCCCTATTCTTGATATCATGTTGGGGCTACTTTTATACATTCTTCTGCCACAGCCTACATTCTTCTCGCTGATGAAGTTTGAAAGTTGTGGAATGGCATTCCTCAGACTCACTGGACCTAAAGGGCAGTTTGTTAATGCATTGTGTTTGTGAGGCAAGGCTCAGGTCATGGGGGAAGGCTACAGGTGTTGATTCTGTAAAAAGTGTCCAGAAGCTTCCCCTATGTGCAACAGAGATGATGCCAGCCAGTTCCTGGATGTACCCACCGCTGGCCAAGGCTGAGCTCTCAGTGACAGTGGGAGCACCTCTGGGATAATGTATTAAGAAGGAGAAAAATTTGCAGCTGCAGACAGGAGAGAGGATGAGAGCACACAACAGAAAAGCTCTGCAGACACCAAGGTCAGTGCATGAAGAAGAGCAGGAGGTGCTCCTGGCACTGGAGCTGGGATTCCTCTGTGGCCTGTGGAGCAAACCGTGGTGAAGGAGCTGTGCCCCTGCAGCCTATAGAGTTCCACAGTGGAGCAGAGCTCTACCCATGGCCTGTAGGGAACCTCAAGCCCAAGCAGGTAGTTGCCCAAAGGAGGCTCTGACCCCATGGGAAGTTCATCCTGGAACAAGTTCCTGACAGGAACTGTCAGTTCAGGGAGAGAAGAGCCTGCACTGGATCCAGTCTGCTGACAGAACTTGTGACCCCATAGGGGACCCATGCTGAAAGAGTGCACAAAGAGCTGCAGCCTGTGGGAAGGATTCACACTGGAGAAGTTCATGGAGGACCATCTTCTGTGTGAGGGATGTTATATTGGAGCAGGGCTAAAGTGAGAGGAGTCCTTCCCTTGAGGAGGAAGGAGCAGCGGAGACTGTAACCAGCATTCCCTGAGCCCCTGCACCAATGGAGGGAAAGAAATTGCTGATGTCTTAACACTCAGGAAGTGTGTACAGAGCTGATCAGTGCTGTTTGCTGTTAACAGTTATCACTGATTTCCTTAAATCCTAAATCCTAATTTTACCAACATTCTTTGAAATAAGACAAGTAAGACAACAGAGGAATCTAAATAGACTCCTGCTGGTTTTGGAGGCCAATTTTGTGACTAGTCCTGATGCATGCACCTACAAAACTGTAATAAGGGTGATATAACATTTAGTGCTTTTAAATTCATCACTCTTGACAACAGTTACAAGACTGATCATTTTATTCACTTGTTAGCAGAGGATGAAACAGCACCATGATTGCACACAGTGAATCCTCTGCATAAGAGTGATGGGTGTAAATCAGGGGAGGATTTGACCATAGTATGATTGATGTAATGCTTCTAGCCAACTGCTCTTAATTCTTAATGTGCCTAAATGTATTTACATATAAATGTAAATATGTTTACATCAGCTCAGTGCTAACTGGGGACAAGATATTTGAGTCTTTAATGAGTCATCTCCATCAAGAGACATGAAGACATGCCAGCTTCCATCACCAGCAATTTTTGGACTCATAATTACTTAGTGTGTATTACACATCTATTAAAATATTCCCCCAAAGACTAAATGGTTTCTAGTATTGGATCAACACTGTCTTTGTTCTGGTGCATGACAAATCTTGAGCAAATATCTGATTAAGAAAAGATAAAATTAACCTGTTACAGCCACAATTAGCAGTGGACCTCTTTTCTTTGTAGCTTCAACATCCTTCTGACTTCAGTTTAATCAAATAAAATACAGTCTGGATTTTTTTGTCTGTCATTGGGTGTTTTCAGTTTACCATAGTCCATAAATAGGATTGCCTAGGTGAAATGTCTACCTTTTCAAACAACAATTAATAATAATAGAGCATCATAACTTATTGTTAAAGTTAATTATTTGAGCCAAGTTCCAAAAGGAGAAAGCTAAAAATGTACATGAATAGTCACTTAACTAATTTTATAAAAGTGGTATGAATATTTCTACTGGTTTATGTCCACTATATATAGAAAAACTAGAGAGGATGGGGATAAATGAGTCATCAAATTCTAAGTTACTTTCCAAATAACCATAAGGGCCTAATGTTAATAGGCTAATAATAAGGGCCTAATGTTCCAGATATAGAACACGAATTATAGACTTAATATTATTGTGCCATAGATCACTATGTGATCAGTCTACATACTGATAGTATTTCTTGATGTAATTCACTGTAATTTTTTCAATAAACTTGTCAGACAGCAGTGAGAAGTGAATATACCTATTGTGTTACCTACATTCCAGAAAAGCAGTGTGCCTTACAATGCCACTGTCATTGTTTAGAAATTCATTCTCTCCCTATATCTTATCAAACTAGTTAAGATATGCTTGGCTGTTAGCTTGGACACATGACCAAGATCTAACAAATATGACCATGCTGAAGATGCAGTAGATAAACTATCATTAATGTATCACTAGAATTAATCTACAAACTAACAAAAGTCATTCATGGCTCATTTAATTCCTACCTGGTGCATGGATCTGCAAGTGGGATCATGTAGGAGGTTTATGTGTATCTCCTGGTATTCAAGATGGCATAAGTGTTGCTGTCTTGCAGTGGCTTTGGAGAGCCTGGCTTCCTCTGAAACTAGTTTTGATTCCCAAGCTTGTGTGGTCTTAAGTCTGTTTAATTAGGACATGGAAAATCTTAGTGTGGTGCTTTCAATGCACACAAATATTTATATGCATTAACATCTCTGTTAAAACCAAACCAAAAACAACCAAAAACCAAAAACAAAAACCCCAAAACAACACAAAAAAACCCCAAACCCAAACAAACGAAAATCCACAAATAACAAAAGCCCTCCTCAAAAAAAATGAACAAATGAAACTCAAAACAAACAAACAAAAAATCATAAAACCCCACAACCCAAAACCCTAAAAGTAAAATGATCAAAATCAAAGCAAAAATGGAAACCCAAATGAAATAATTTTCAGAACTTTTCCTCCTTTCATGCTTGTCTTTCTCCTCACATGCTCTCATGAAGTGATGTTTGGCAAGTCTCAATCAGCTACTTAGTTCATGGGTAGATAATTTCCTAATCCCTGAGTCTGTAGTAGAACAAAGTATCTTTCATTGCAAGTGCTGCTTTGTTTCTATCCCCACTCAATGTGTTCCTCAAGCAGTTCCTACCAAATGTCCATTCTCCTTTGGTGGCATGTGCAAAAATGTTCAGATAAAACATGAAAGTAAGACTTCTCCACTTCTTCAACCCTGTTTTCTCCCTTTCCTTCCTCTCTTAGACAATGAAAATAATGGGAAAACACATTTACTAGAGAAGAGAGATGAAATGACCACACCTCTTTCACTTCGCACTGACAGAGCCTAAGACCATCCACATCCTCAGTGCTGCAACAGGGAAACCCTTTTATGCTTCCTTCCCTTTTATCCCTTTCTTTATGCAGCTGTCATAACCCTAAGGTTTATAAAGGTGTTCTCACCAGGACTTCATTTTTATGTTAAACATACCTTCCTGATTTGATAAAAGGGTCTGAATTCATGTTTGAGTTCCCCAAAACAGTAGTTCAAGAGAGATAACTACTCCTTTGACCTTGGCCTGTTTTCAAACAAGTGAAAATTGTCCTTTAGCAGGAATGAACATGGAGATGAAATTTCTCCTGAATGATTTGTGTTCCATAATGATATCTCCAGGTTCCCATGTAAGGCTGGATTGCCACTGCTATGACTTCTAAGGGAGTCCATTTAAACTGGGAGAGGAGAGAAAGTAGGATGTTGTGCTGAGTGCCCTATGATTTGATGCAAATTTTTATGCCCTAGCTTCAATAAAAGTCTTCAAAAAAAGGGCATTTGTACTCATAACTTTCCAAAGAAATCGCCTTAAATTTGAACATCCAGTGTATCTCTATTCTAGCATTTACAGATTAGACATTATGCTTTTAAATTTACAAGCATGGAAGCTGTTGAGGTATCTATGGTCTTAGCTGTATTTTGACACTGGCTGTGTTTTCCTTGGTGCCCTAAGCAGTTTCTCTGCTGGCACTGGCACCAGCTGAGATGTTGGGAAAGAGCTGTACCTGTGACTCTGGTTACAGTGTAGGGCAGGAAACCAGAGAAGTATATGCAAGACATTGTGGCCTAAAAAGTGTGAGCGCTAAGGCAGGTCAAGACATTGTTCCAGGGCAGAATCAAATTATTCAGTGTCGGCCATGAGGAAGTGAAGCCTGGAGAAAAGTGGGCATGCCTAGGTTGGTATTCTATCTATCCTACCTCACATCATCACTGGGGGGATGCAAATAAGAGACTCTGGGCTCCTGGAGGAAGGTGGGCATGGCTTCCTGTCAGAGGAAAGGGTGTTGTGCAGAAGGGTCTGCTCACAGTTGTTTTTTATTGTCCAGGGCTTGGTGAATGTGTTCACATGTAAACCACCCTCTCTTTGTACACTTTTGTTATTAGTAGTGTTGCTATTAGTGTTTGTTTTCGTATCTCATTGCTGTTTCCAGTAATTTTTTTTTATCTCAACCTATAATCTCTGCCTTTGTCTTCCACCAGAGGTAGGGAGGGAGGGGACCGGTTCATGGTTTTCAATTTAGAGGGAACACTGAAGTGGGCAGTGCTGTTCCTAAATCATGACAGACAATAAATTACTGTTTGAGTTCATTCTGTTCATAAGAGCTGAACAGAGGAGGAAAATATTCCTAGTCAGTATTGTCTCCATAGCTCTCACGCATCCTGTAAACTAAAAGTCAATTTGATTACTTCAGACTTAAACTAGACTGTGAACATGCATGTAAACATGGTTGAAATGCAGGGCAATAGTGAAACCAGAATATTATTGATTAAGGCAATATTTATATGTCTTCAGAATAACCAGAGGCAAAAATTTTGGATGAGACTAAGCCAAGATATTTCTACGCTGTCCTTTCTACTTTTGTGCTTGTAGGTGCTGCATTTCACTTAGTCTTGAACACCTAAATTTACATTGTCCTGAAAGATTTTAGGAAAATCTGAAAAACATATACATATTTAATAAGCAGGAAAGTCCCACACTTACTAAGTTTTGCTTCAGATCTTCAATAGTGAGGCTAGACTGCAAGAGCTGTTATATTTGTAATTCGTACATTATTGTAATGTAGCAAAAACCATTAACTTTAACCTTTCCCAGCATTAAAACACACTAGCAATAAGCAAAAAACCCAAATGATTAGTCTGGTTTTATGAAAATTGTCAGCAGCTATTTTTGACACTCCTACCTTTGAATGAAAATCTGTTTAGAAAAAACAATTTTAAATCCAAATCAGGTTACTTGGTAACATGTTAAATACAAAAAGTGGTTCCTATTGTCTAAATGCATAATTAAATGCATAACCAAGGCAGATTTGACCCCAACTCTAATACCTCTTTCTAGAGCACACTACTTCCTAGAACTATCATCAGTGGCTACCAAGTTCCTTGCAACCATTCATAAATTGTGTTTAAATCAGTAAGTTCTAAAAGCTTCTGTACAAATTGATTCTTGCTTTTAATGTCAAGTGAATTTAAGAAAGTATGTGAAAGCTATAATCATCTTCTACTCTGAAAACTCCAAATCTGTGTTTGCTAGTTTGTAAAGCTGTCATGAATCCTTTTTCAGAGAACAAGTATAATTCTCCTACTTCTTCAAAGCTACCTTCCCAGTATCACTTATCTTGAAAAGAAGATGGAGCATCCAGTCAGGGTCTGAGCTAGTTACTTTTGACTCTGTATGACAGTTTTATGGAACAACTTCAGGGACATTTCTTTTCAGATTGATGTCGGAAGTAAGTTAACTCAAATATAAACAGGATCAATATAATTTTATAGCATATGAATTACCATACACAGATTTAATATTTATGATCATTTGAGCAGAAGCAGATTGCAATTTGGATTTATAAAACATCTTTCATATTGAAGTTATCTTAGAGCAATTTACAATCTAAGTTATACTCTAGCAAGGCACTGACTATGAAAGTAAATAAGTTCTCAGCAATAGCTAAGAAATATCTGTAGAGATTTTTATTGAGGGCCTCCATTCATTTTGTGTCACAATATGTCCTAATACAACAACACAAATTATCAGTCACTAGAGTTATAAAAAAATGCATTAATTAACTGAACTGCATGTGTATACCAGATCTTAAATTTCCAGACATTTCACAAACTAAGACCTTACAGAATTACTTGGTTCTTTGAGCAGTCACTGAACTGCAGAGGCTTTACTGTGCTAGCACAGTCTTGTACAGATAGTCCTTTAGAGGCTGACCTTTCTCCTAACAGTAATCTTACTTAGTTCATGGAATGATCCATATCCTAGTGAGACTTCAGTAAGCTTTGAAAGCTGATCCTTTGTTTGGAATTCATACAACATATTTTCTAAGAAACAGCTGCTCCTTAGGAAAAAAAACAAACTGACAAGTTTTGCACAGTTCTAAAGACTTTTGTTTGTGTCTGCATTGGCTTTTTGCAATTATTTGTAAACTGATTTTTATTTCTTGCATGTATTCATATTTTGTCACTGTTTTCAGACTGCCCATATCTCTTCTTTATTATTTCCCAGGCAACAGTTAATATTATT
This sequence comes from Melospiza georgiana, assembly GCF_028018845.1. NCBI lineage: Eukaryota > Metazoa > Chordata > Aves > Passeriformes > Passerellidae > Melospiza > Melospiza georgiana. The sequence goes on along the minus strand of NC_080430.1, from coordinate 127,066,159 downwards.
GCTAGGCTATGGGCCTAGAAATCATAGAAGAATATTCATAAAAATTCCTGCCCTAAGCTGATATAAGCATGCTTCTGAGGATGCTTATGAACTTCAGATATTCAAAATCTGCCTTGAAGACATTTTTTTGTCTGGCATTTGCAGAGTTTCCAAGTCTTAGTCAAATTTGAAAATATGAACCAATAAAATTTGAATATTTCTTGAGACCTCTCTGGTAGTTCACCTTTTTCCTCATGCTTCCATAGACACTCCAGCAGTTTTTTCTAATGAGAAAATCCAGGGATGGACTTTGGGAGGAATAAAGAAGAGGTGAGGTCCTGGTCTTTGCTTTCTCATAATTTTGCTAATAGACCCGAGGAGACACCATCTTTTTTGACAACGCTCTTTTACTGTTTATAGGCCAGATTTTGAGTTCATGCATGTCTTGAATTCAGTCAGTATTCAAAAATGAGCGGAACAAAGTGGCCTTTTCCTTCCTTTTAATTCATCTCTATTGCCTTTTGACAAGCTGTTCTTTTTGAATAATCTCCCAGCTGCCCAATGGCACCAGTTCTCACTAGACTTACGTCCATCCCCGTGTGTCCCTGGTGTTAAACTGGCATTTTTTTCTTTACAGTGAGCATTTTCAAGACAGCAACAGCAAGTATACACAGTCTCAGTGCCAGATGGCTTTTGCATACTGCTTATTACAATTCCATAAGGCTCAAATTGTAATTATACATCTCACATTCATTACTTTTTCCCCTCTACATGTAATGTATTTAAGTGGATTCTGTCATAGGAGTACATTTATGAGGTATGATAAACCTTTTCATATAACTGACATCTCCATTTTCTGGTCCAGAAATAATAATGTCATCTCCATGACATATCTTCAGCAATTGCTTAGAAATTTTGCTTAGTCAGGTATTTTTGAGTGTTTGGTGTGCAATTAAGTTTCATATTATTGATGTTATTGTGATGCATTTGACAAAATTTCTTCTAAAATTTAAAGAAAATATCACAAAGATATAATTGGATGACAGAGAATCATTTCCTCAGAAAACTTTTCTTGAAAACTCACAATGGTATGTATGCACTTCTTTAAGTTACTGACTTTGTAAGTGACGTTTCCTATTCACAACAAAGAATAATCTCTTTCCAAGTAGCATGATATCTGATTGTACTTTCATACATTTGTTTGAAACATGATTATTTTGGTCACAAAACCCAATCATGTTGAGCATGGACAGATTGGTGACAAAGACAGATTATTGCAAGTGAGCATTTATAACAGACTCCTTTAGAATGTGTTGAGAATTTGCAGATAAATCACATGTCAGATTATGTCACTTCCTGTATAAAAATTAACTTGTCTGACATTAAATATTCTGTTGTGTAGACTAACTTGTGACTTTATTAGGTGTGAAAGAATAATAAATTAAACATATCTTTGCCCAATATCTGATAATATATAGTATGGACATTAGTTAAAGTTTCAACAGTTTAGTTTTGTTGATTAGGCAGACCTGGCAAAGGGGTTTCAGGGGTGGCAGTAACCCTCCTACCTGAGCACTATGCACTTACTTCCAAGAGATTTCATGGAAACATATCTACATAGGTTCTATCTTGAAGTTAGACAAATGACATAGACCATAATATCAATGTAATAGCAGTAATGTAGACCTTATATTTAGAGATGTTTACAAATGATAATGAATAGCATAGTATTATTTGTTATTTTTATTGCAATCAGAAATTAAAGAGTATCATCATCAATCCACTGCTCAGGATATCATGTTCATTGAAAATAACTGCAAAGAATACTTCATATCTCTCTCTAAACACATCCTCCTGAAGAACCTTAAAATATTTTCAGTTCCAATGTGGAGAAAAAGGATTCAAAACAAGAATTTGAGGTGCTTTCACAAAACTGTCTTCATAGCAGTTTTACAACTGAGAACTCTGCTCAAATATTCCAGCTACTTCAGCTGTTGTATAACTAGATCATTCAAGCAAGTCTTAGAATAGTTAAAAATATCTATATTTAAACAAATAAATTCAAATCTAGTGTTACAAATTAGCAGCCTTGTGAAACATATTTGTAATTAAATGTTGATGTTTATATTCAATTCATATTTATACATTTTTACAACACATACATCTGCATTCTTGCTTTTATATATGTTTATATCTATACAGAGAAGATATTAAATTTAAGAGAAAAAAAATAAAAATAAGATCATTCTTTTCAAAATAAGAACTCTGCATATAAGAGAAAATGGAGACAAAGAGTGTTCTGAATTGCCGTGGACTGAAATATCGAAGTGAAATAGCTCAGTTTTTCTTGGAAAAAGAGCTGCATTAAGGACAAAAATTGTTTCTCTCAGCTCCCTAAATGAGGGAAACTGTTAATGACTAAATAATACATTCAATTTGCCTGAAAAAAAAATTATGACCTGTTTAGTCTTTTGTGGCACTGAACAATCGCTATGGAAACTTGAGATTTCTTTTTAGTGTTTTGTAATATTCACACAAAACAACATTATTTCAGCAATTAGGAGTTTGGAACAATTTTTTTTTTCTAATACAAAGCCAGGTAATTTAAAGTATAAGTATATCACTATATTAAACAATGATTTTCTGGTGGTCTAAAGAATGTGAAATCTTTACTAGATTTACTCTAGCTGAATGTTAAAGACTATAAGTACAACTATCACATACACTTCCTTTTTTTTTCCAAAAATAAATGAACTGAGAATGAAATGAAAATATTTCAGGTGTGTGTTACCTGAAATTTGGTATCCATTTAAAAATAACATATATTTAATTAGACCTTGACACTATGTAAGTTCAGTCACCCAAAACAAGCCCAGGTATACAAGAAATGATTTAGCACTAGGGGTGCTTTCTCAAAGCTTGTTGGAGTATTTAATGTTTATTTAATTTACAATATGAAAAGCAAATTGATAAGAACGTTGTTTTCATGTCTTTCTAAGATTACAGTGAAAAACCCTTAGAGAAGCTGTAATGGGGTGGAAGCTGCACAGGGTCTGGCATCTCTCCTAAGTGCTGTGCTTTGTATTGGTAGCTGGAATGGCGTTGGTAACACCAACAGTGTTTTGGCCACAGCATCAGCACGGTGTCCCCAACATTCCCATAACTCCACATGCCATCAGTCTGGGAGGGGGCAAAAGGCTGGGAAGGGACAGAGCCAGGAAGCTGACTCAGTAGACATCACTGTGCTGGAGCGTTGTGCTCAGCGATGAAGGCTCAGAGAAATGAGGAGACAGAAGGGGCATTTGTTATTGAGGCTTTTGTCTTAGCAAGAGATGGCTAAGCACACTGGGGTTCTACTTACCACGAAATTGCTGGACCATGACTACTGAAAACAAATATTTTTGCTTAATCTCATGTGCTTGCACATCCAGCCTTTTATTTTTCTTTACTAAATTGCCTTTATCACAAGCCATTTTCATCTGTTTTTCTCCACCTGATATTAGTGTTGAGGGAGCAGCTGGGTGAGTACCCAGAAGCCAGCCATGATGTTGAAGTTATAGTACAAACTGCAATGATTTCATAATCTTTTATGTTGTTTCATATTTTTAAAAACCATCAGATGAAGAATGGATGACACTCAATCCTGCTTCAGAGCAATTGACCATGATTGAAAAAGTCATATTTTTTTAAGCAGTGTTTTTGAGATAATACTGTCTTTCTTGGAGATGGCAGAGAAGAAAAATCAAAGAGATTTTTAGTTATAAGCTTTGTGCTTTATGATTTGCCCACATAGACTCTTGATACAAAACTCCAAATAATTAAGGCACTGTAAGTCATGTATTTACCATGCATTCAAAGCCTATTTGACTTAGTGGTGTGAGGAACTGAGAGTTTCAGAATTAAATTTCACTTCAACGTACTATTTTTCATTTTTTTTTCTGATGTTCTTATGGAGTTTTGTAAAGTTCTATTAATGATAATCATTTTAATGTGCCCCATAATGATATATTTCAAAAAATAATTCACATGCATCTTTGGGGGCACAAAAAATATTTAATTATTTTTCTGTCTGAGAACAAAAGGTTTTTTTGTACTTCAGTATTATACAAACATTATTTTTCTACCTGTGCCATAGATTCTGAGACAATAAGCCAATATTAAAAAAAATAGGAAAAATTATCAACTGACTGTTTTAATGTACATTATAGTCAATGGGAAAGTTGCCTTCTGATTTCAAAGTGGTTTGCAGTCTTGAGTTTCAAAGGTATTTTTGCATTTAGTGAATAAATTTTTAAAGGAAAAAGGTTGCAATTTCAGAGACTTTCAGGTGATTTAGAGTATTGAACTGTGTTCTTATTCTGAGAGTATTTATGGGGAATCGTTTCCATTGACCCAGGTCAGGAATCTAAACTTAGGTCTTGTCTGAAACTGACACATGCTATCCTTTTCTCTTTTTTTGTAAGAGAGTTTTCTGCTGGGTAAATATCCTTTAGGGATTAATTTCTCTGTGGCATCAGGGAGAAATCTGTATCATCAAAAGGAAAAGGATTGTTGACATGTATAAGAGGGATGATGGCAATGATGAAATAAATAGGCATAAACTGGCACTGAACAGCATTAACAGAGACCTGATTTCACTGCATATTTTTTCATTTCTAAATTTATAAATTACTCTGGTTTTTGCCCCTCTGGGCCCTGACTATATATAAAATATGCATGTAAAAGTTACATCAGAAGATAGAAGAGATTGAGATACCAAAGGCAAGTTGGTGAGCTACTTTGAAAGATATTGTTTCACTAGAACTAAGACTCTTGGCAAAGTCCATTTTTCCCACTGAGTAAAATAAAGAACAAAGACACAATGCATTTTAAACTTCATATGTAGAAACTAAAACTGAATATTAAGTTAGAGAACACAGTTTTTCTGGTAGAAATCCTTTCTCTTAATGGAGATGTAATATATTTTTGAATATATTTTCCCAAGAAAATAACATTCAAGAAATTCTATCATGAATAAAATATGTTAGAACTCATTCTTATTAGCTGTCAGATTTATTTATCTAAATGAAGTACAGTGGAAGGTGGTTGTCATAGCTACAGCAGAGCTCCAGAATAATTTTTCTTCTTCATAATTGTTGCATATTTGTATATAAACAGCCTGAGAATATCTTGCAGTTTTAATCTGAGATCTTAAAGCAACAAGAAAAGCTTTGAATATGAACCTCCTGCTGACAGAAGAGTAGTCTATAAAATGAAACATGATAAATGAAAACTTGTCACTATTGAAAGTTGTCTAGAGCTGTCTGTATGAAACCATTCTTCTCTGCCATATATTGATTAAATACCTTGCAGTATATTTACTTATGAAATATTTACAATCATCGCAGACTTTGGAAAGCTGAAGTACTTAGATTTTTTTTCTAGGAAAATCACATAAAATCTTATATTTTCTGAATTTCAGAGGATTAAATGGGTAGAAAGAGCCACACTTCTTCAAAACTTACTGTGACATATGGCATCTGACTTTTATCTAGTTAACGTCATCATTGCCCATTTGTCTAGCAGAATAGCACAACTAGAAGTGAATTTTCACAACTAGAAGTGAGTTTAAGATTTATTCTTAAATTGAATGCAGACTTTAAAATAGGTTAATCATGAAAATTACAAAAACAGTATTCAATTTTAATGAATTGCTTTATATAATATTTTGCAATATTATTATTCTTGCACTCATCAAACAGCCAAGGAGATCTGTGCAGTTATGCTCATTAACAGAATAGTGAACCCACACATATTAGTATTAAGGTCAGTACTTATTTCTGAGTATTAATAGTTAATGACCCAACTTCATGACCTGTCATGGCATTGAATATCAAAATTTAATCTCATCTCCAGCCTTGGAGTTCAAGGAGTTCATTGTTCTAACTATTTCTCATGCCTGCTATAACTTCCCATGGATTCTCTCATTGTGCCAAAAACTACCACAACATTCTCCCAGTTTATGACTCGAGGGAGTATTTTTCTGGGGTGATGATGTCAGGATTCGGTCCACATTGATCAATGTAAACTGAAAAACTGCTGGTGATGCACAATCACATTTAAATATTGCTATTTCCTAAGCAATCTAGCAAAACTGAAATCTGGCTCTGGCTTTATGCCCTCGCACAAACACAACCTTAAATGAGACCCTGCTTTCTAGAGTTTAAAATACTCAATTATAATCAATTTGGAAATTGGCAGACTTTCAAAAAGTTGTTTGCTGTTATACAAAACAGAACAAAACCTTTTCTTCTTTGTATTCAGGAAAAGATTTATTTAATAGTGATGACAAACTCCTGATTCTTGCTTATTTCTGTGTCGCAGAACATCTGAACACTACCAAAAATAACATATGATTTGAAAGAATTTTATGAGCTAATTTTGTATAAATTTTGACATGTACCGCACTATGTTGAAATATAGGTTTTATTATAATAAAAAAGTTTATACATACATACTACCAAGGTATTAAATTTGTATTTAAGGAAGTAAGAGTCTTTATTTCATAACTTGAGATTTTGATCTTACTGAAGAAAATTCTCTCATTATTTTATTTGCTCATGGATTTAATCATTCATGTACTGGCAGTGCAGTTTAAACAAATTGAAATGAGATATTTAAACATATCTGTCTCAGATGATAATATTGTATTTCAGAATCTGGATGATTTGCTCTTTATAGATCTTTTCTCTTTGTGAATTCTATATTTATGACACAAATCTGATTTCAAAGCACTCAAGAATAATGAGGTTAGTAAGAAATAATTTTTAAAGGTAGATGATTTTTTACATTTTAACAACGTTTTTGAGTTAACCTTACTGTTTCATATAGTTATCAAAGTAACAGCTAAAAATTATGTCAAAGGACACAAAACTATGTAAACTCAGAGATCAGCCAATAGCCCTATGTTGACCCGTTCTAGGATACATATCACTCTTGTAATAGAATTCATTGTTCAGAACATTACAAAACCAAATTTACAACAAATAATGTTTTCCTTCTTAGGATGTGAACTTGAATTTATGAATACTGTGTTCTTGTATTCCCAGTCGAGACACTTCTGTGTTATGCATTTTCTACTCCCTTTCTAGCCTTATTTTGTCATTTTGATTAAGTCCTTTTCTGCCTTGCAGTGCCGCAATGACAGAAGTCTCAGTCAAAATTTGTTATTTGACTTATTTAGAAAGAGAAGTAAAACAGCTCTCTTCCAAAGTAATATTTCACCATTTTTACTGGCAATTATTTGTCTTTTATTCTCTGTAGTCAATTTTTTTTTCTCATTCATGGCTGTATCACTTTTGTGATTAGTTATATTTTTCCTTACCTTTAAGGGATTAGATTGCAGGTCCATTCTGAATTCTCATTAATAATCTCAAATATATAAAACTTGAACTTTACGCTTTTGCAATCTACTTCATCCCTATTATACTGCAGCTTCCAAGATAGGTTATCTCCTCTTGCTATGTATAGATGATTCAAAATTCATGTCATAAATACCCTTCATTGTACTTTGATAGTTTGATCCCCACTGACATTTTCAAGATGTTTCCAGGACTGATTCTTTATGACACCACTTGCAAACATCTGCCATGGTTTAACCCCAGCTGTTAGCTAAGTTCCATGCAGCTGCTCACTCCCTTCTCCTACCAATGAGTTTGGGAGGAGAATCAAGAAAGCAAAAAAATAGAACTAGTGGGTTAAGAGCAGTTTAACAATTGAAACAAAATTATTACTAGTAGTCAAAGTAGTAATAAAAATATTAAAAAGAGGAGAAGGAAATAAATCCCAAGAGAAATAAGTGATGCATATGACAACTGCTAACCTGCTGACTGGTAACCCCCCCACCTCCCAGTAACTCCACCCAGTTTATTTACCAAGGATGACATTCTATGGAATATCCTTATGGCCAGTTCAGCTCAGCTGTCCTGGCCATGCTCGCTCCCATCTTCTTGTGCACCTGCTCACTGGCAGAGCATAAAAACCTGGAAAATCATGGACTTAGGGTAAGCACCACTTAGCAACAGCCAAAACATCAGTGTATTATCAACTTTATTCTCATACTGAATACGAAACACAGCACTGTACCAGCTACAGAGAAGAAAATAAGCTCTGTCCCAGTCAAAATCAGGACAATATTTTGTCAAAACCCAGTCCATGCTTTTCTTTCCAAGATTTCCAATAAAGCCCATGGAGTAGGTACTTCAATTATCCTACAGTTCTGAACTGGGTTACATTTTCAATACATTCACACACAAACAGACAAGTCATAGGACTCAATTATTTTATTAATATTCTGATAGCTGTTTTCTGACACATTTCTTCTCAGGGAATATAAGTAGAAAAAAAAGAATAATGCTCTGGTCTGATATACATCATAGAAAATCCTGAATTGGAAAGGGCCTACAAGGAATATCCAAGGCCAACTCCTGGCCCTGCATAGGAGAGTGAGTCCTAAGAATTACACTATGACTTGAGAGAGTTATCCAGATCTTTAATCCTGGCAGGCTTGTTGCCATAATATCTGTCCTGGGAAGATAGTTCCAGCACTCTGAGAAAGACCAGGTCACATATCTTTGTATCTTATATAAATTTTTAATATATTTTATCATTATCAGCAGTATGTTTTAATTGTTGAACTTGTCTTCTGCCTAAAATCAACATTTTATTTTTTTACCCTTTGTTGCCATTAAGGCTCAGATTCCATGTGAAATATCATGAGCACATTAATCTATCACCATGAATCAGCTAGTCTATTAAAGCTGGATACCTACATAGAAGGCAACTTTAGTTTAGTTAAGAAAATGTAGATAAAGTCAGTTCTACTTGAATTTTTCATGGTATTAGGGACATTTCATCAGATGCAACTGGCAAATTTCACTGGAGGTTTTTACCAAGGTTTTCCAATAGACTGAATTAATTCAGTGTGTAGGAATCATTCCTGGAGTATTTCAGCAGCACTTTACCATGCACCATAATGTATGAACTCCAAACAATTTAGTTTATGTGACTTCTTGAAGCATTACACACCCAGATGGAGTATTTCTGATGATTATATGCCAGTATTGTAATGAAACTTTTATCATTTATTCCTTTCTGATAGTTTTTCTTTTCAAACCAGCTACTAACATAAATTCTAGGATCCCTCTGTACCTCATTGTGTTGCTTCATTATAACCTACTCACCAGGAGCCATTGATGGGTTAATTCACGCCTTCTTTTTGCTAGAAAAAATCTTCTCAAGGCATTCTAATTTTCTAACTGAAAGCACTGTTTTTCCATGCTTTACTATGATCTCCCCTCTTCCAGAGAAACACTACTGTAATGATTTCTTGAAAGAATCAAACACCTTAAGTAATATTTTAGGAAAATATACATTTATTGAATAAAAAGAGCAACAGAATTCAGAAGTAAATGCATGATTAACACATCATTTACTTTCCAAGTTAACCTTTGTAAAGTTGGCACAGACTTGCACTTTCAAAACAGAGGGAAGATTTCAATATGAAGCAATATATTCACAAAATATCGTTAAATATTTTACTACTTGAGCTGCTAAATAGATTCACAAAACAAGCCATCATGGCATTGATAAGAAGGTAAAGCTTAATGTATTCAAGTGTTGTTATTTCTGATCTAAAAAGTAAATTAATATATATTTATAAAAGTGTTGGAGATTCACATTTAATTTCCAAACTTAAAAGAAAAAAAGTAGGAAGAAAAGAAAATCAGATTTCTGTGTATTGACTCGAACTGAATATAGTTCAAATTTTCTTAAGTGAAAAACAGATCATCTACAAGTACTATCATAAAATACATCGAAATAATATCCAAGAGGGACCATAAAACACGAAATGTAGGAGTTGCGTGCTGCAAAAAGTGTCACAGAATCATATTGATCAGGAAATGGACTTAAAAATGAATACATTAAAGAAGAGAACCAAAAAAACCCCACAAAAAACCCCAAAACCAAAGAAGCTTTACTTTCCTTTTCTTGACAAAAATATCCATGGTTATACTACAACAGAAGAGTAGTTTGCAAATCAATTCTATCTTAATTTCACTCTTCTGTAAAAAGATTGCCTTTGTTAATGTGGTAATGTGTTATGTTAATCTCATTGACACCTTAGGCAATATTAACAGAACCATATTCTTCAGCAAATTAATCCTTTTTCTAATTGACCTATCACAATTTTTTTATTAATATGTAAATTATTATTTCCTGTCTGAGTTATTACTCTTGCTTTTACCACCTTTAGCAATTTTACATAATTCCACCCTATCTTGTTTTTTCTCACCTATCCAATTTTTATAAGCACTTATGACCTACAAACTAATCCATTCCTCCTCCTCTTCTGTTTTTCTTCCCATCCCTCACTCTTCTCCACAACCTCTCTGTAATTCAAACTAATGTTTTTGTCATATTAATATTCTTGTCCTAATACCAACTTTGCCTGTTTTCAAAAGGAAATACAATGGCCAAGAACAACACTTTGAAGACATGGCAATCACACCACATAGGATAATCATAGATAGGAACTATTACTTTCAGAGAAGTTTCCAAAGAATGTCAATATTGGTTAAAACCAAATCTTGCTAATTCTTGAAGCCTCCCAGGAGAGGTGCAACAGTTTACTGTCAGGGAGCAGCATCTTCCCTGTGTGTCAGAGATGGAGCTGAGAGTGCCACCAGCACAGGGAAGGACAGTGCCCCCTCCTGCAAGGCACAGTGTGCTCAAGGAAGGTGGGCACAGCAGGGCTGGTGACAGAAAAAAGTCCTGCCAACAATTCAATGATCATAAGTAAGGTGACAAAAAACACCAGAAAATCTGATCAACCCAGAAAATCTGATCATCAAGGCAAGAATGCCAGGAAAAAGTCTGGACAGAAGTCTATTTGCAGGATGGCTCAAGAAAACCTGTGAGAATGAGACTGAGCCCATGTGCAGGGATGTAGGTGGAGGTCCAGATGAGGCTGTTCAGGGCCATTAGTACCTCTCAACATGCTTATTGTTTCCTCCAAAATTTCTTAAAACCAATTGATTTTTCTTTCATTTACTTGTAATTAAAAATATGTAATTAGAGATAATAATTACAGATGTAATTAAAAAGAACTGTTGTCACCTACAGCAAAATGTTCTCTCTCTCTTTAATTTCACAATGGGCATTGCACCACATTAAGCATAGGTTCTACATCTAAATGACAAAGCCAGGCATATCACAAGAGGTGCTGGGCATCTCTGAAGTAATCCCTTATCCAGGGAAGAACACTAAAAAAGGGGAAAATGGAGAAAGATTGACCCTAGTTATACTCTGATATCTGTTAAATTCTGAAATTGAAAAAGTATTAGGAGAATTTGTAAAGAGATGGGTGGTAGCACTTAGAGGGCTCACTTTCAATGTGCAATGTTATTTTGATAATTTATGATAAGACACGCCAATCTATCATCTAAGGGAGCTTATTACTTGTGCATTTTGTTCTAGTTTTGGTGCAAGGTTTTTCCATCTGGAATTTTGGGAAACAGCACTGCAATGTCAGAATGCAAATTTCATTCATACAAAGGTTGCAAGATTTCCTCCTGTGAGAAATGTGCTTCCTGATTTTGTGTTAATTACTTGTACGAGGACAAAAGAAACAGATGTTTATTTGTGTTTATACCATGCAATAATAACTCCTTGATTCCAACAGAGACCAATGCCTGATGCAAAAAACATTTTTTCTTTGCTTAGTGAGTAGATCTATACTGAAAAACTAATACATTAAAAAGCCCAGTATTGAAAGCAATGAATATGTAATTTGGGGGTATTGTAATCTCTAAACATTTTAGCTTAGTCTGTCCCAGTACATATGAAATGATCAAATTTTGGGATGCAGAAGTTTATGTTAAAATATTTTCTGTAAAGGCCTTAAATCTTTCTTGTTCCCTGTCTGTAATTCTTGAAATAATGAGTCACTTCTTGACCTATTTGTATAGTAACAAAGAAAGGAGTTAGAAAATGAAGGGGTCATACGCTAATTGTGAAGGCTTATTGAGAGACCTTTAATCTAGATTTGAAGGGGTTTGGGGACAGAGTCAGGCTAGACAGAGATAAGTGTGGGAAGGGGAGACCTAAAACAAAAGAAGGTTTACAGGACTATGAGACATCTCTGCGTTCCTCCTGGGATATTGATGCAATCAAATACTGCTATGAAGCTGTAAAACAACACATGGGAAACAAACAGGAGGAACTGTTTGCACAGATGAATCCACAAGAGCAGAGAGCTAGAGAACGCCATAGCTCTGCCAGTCATGAACATCTTTGAAAGGCTGTAGTGATCAGGAGAGGTGTCTGGGGCTGGCAGAAAGCAAACATCACCCTGGTCTTAAATATGGCAAGAAGGGGGAACAAGGGAACTACTGTCAGCATCACCTCTACCCCTGGAAAGGTGACGGAGCACCTGTCTCTGGAGGCCCTCTCTATCAACATGGATGACATGAAGGTGATCAGGAGTAGTCAGCATGAATTCACTAAAGATATATCATGCTTGACCAACTGGATTGTTTTTATTCTATGATGAAAAAATTATCTGGATGGATAAGGGGAGAGCAGTGGATATTGTCTACTTCAGCTTCAGCAATGTTTTTGACACTGTCTCTCACTCCATCCTTACAGGCAAATTCAGGAAGTTTGGACTGGATGAGCGGACAGGGGGATGGTTTGAGAACTAGCTGAATGGCAGATCCCAGAGGGTTGTAGCACAGGGTTTAGTTGGGAGCCTATCACTACTGGTGGCCTCCAAGGTTCAATACTAGGCCCCAATATTGTATCATTTATCCATTAGTAAGTTGGATGAAGGGGCAGATGTCTTCTTGGCAAGTTTGCTGATGACAAAGCAGGGAGTGGCTGATAGCCCAGAATGCTGTGCCACTGTTTAGTAGGACCTCAAAAGGTTGTAGAGATGGACAGAGAGAAATATTCTGAAGTTAAACAAAGGCAAGTGCAAGGTCTGGCACCTGGGGAGTTATAACTTCAGGCACCAGTACAGGCTGGGGCCAAACTGCTGAAAAACATATCATCAAAGAAGTACCTGGGGTCCTGGTGGACAGCAAGCTGTCCCTGAGCCAGAAATGTGCCTTTGTGGGAAAGAACGCCAGTGGTGTCCTGGGGAGCTTTAGGAAGGGCACATGATCGAGGCAGGTGATCCTGCCCCTCTACTCGGTCCTAGTGAGGCCAAATCTGGAGTGCTGTAAGCAGTTCTGGGCTCCCCGGTACAAGAGAGATGTGGAGCTCCTGAGGAAGGTCCAGCAGATGGCTGTGAAGATCATGAGGGGATGGGAACACCTCACTTATGAGGCAAGGCTGAGAGAGCTGGGCCTGTTGAGCCTTAAGAGAAGACTTAGATGGCATCAATATCTATCAGTATCTGGAGGGAGGGTTTCCAGAGGCCGGAGCCAGGCTGCTCTCAATGGTGCCAAACAAAAGGATGAGAGTCAATGGGCAGAAACTAATGCGCAGAAAGTTGTACCTCAATATGTGGAAGAACTTCTTTACTGTGTGGGTGACCATTCACAGGAACAGGCTGCCCAGAGAGACTATGGGCTCTACCTCATTGGAGATATTCAAGAACCACCTGGACAAAATCCTGTGCCACGTGCTCTAGGATGACCCTGCTTGAGCAATGAGTTTAAACATTATCTACCATGGTCCTTTTAAACCTTATCCTTCCGTGATAAGAAGAGGCTAATCTCCATTTCTGACTGCAAAAATCATGGATCCAAGGATGCAATAAAGATGCTGTATATATAGAAAATAAATTTAAATACTCTTTAGTATATATCTTAAAAATCACTTGTTACAGTGAATTTACTATGACATAAATATTCCTTTCCTGTGAATTTTAGTGTATTCGAATAAATTTACCAAGGAAATTCTCTTCAGACAGAAAAGAGTACAGAAAGAGTTTAGATTAAAATGACTGTGACTAAGCCGTTGCTGGTTTTACTTCATCAGTGTAACCAGTGTCTTATTTCTATAGCCTTTACATCACTATGTCCTCTGTGTTGTTTTTGCCTAAAGCATATGTTTCCTCCTTATTTGAGCTGACAGCATGATTTTATTTTCTGAATATTCAACACCATCAAAGTTCCATGCATCATTTGTGATGTAAAATGTTAGTCATGTAATTTGTCTTCCACAATCATTATATAATCATATTAAGAATACACCTCATTTTTTCCAGTAAATGAATTAGCAAGTAAAATATGAATCATAAAATATATCATAAGAACCTAATTTTGTTCTTGATTGCCTCTCCTGTTTGACAATCTTTTTTAGGAATCTACAGTCTCCAGTTCCCTTCAGTTCTTTTGTCCTTCGCAATGATGACAGTGGTGAGACTCCAAAAGTTGTGTTGAAGACCTTGGTCCTAGCTGAGACATCCCCATGGTCTCTCTAAAAGCAAAGCCTTGTAGCACAGAGGTAGCCTTTATGGAAGAGTGAGAATGGGAGTTGCTTTGTTTCTCTTAACTGGCCAATTTTGTCCTTCTTATGATCTGAGCAAAAGTACAAAGGATGAAGATGCAGCAATCAAGCACTGCTGGAGTTCACAGACCTGAGGGGTATTGGTCAAGTGAAAAGTAAACTCAGCAACAAGACCTTTCAGAAAATAAAATTCTAGGTCTTCAAGGAGTTAGTCAATAGGACACCCTGGGAAACTGCCCTCAGAAACAAGGGAGAAGAACAGAACTGACAGATCTTTAAGGATACTTCCCACAGAGTACAAGAGCTCTCAATTCCTAGGAATAATAAATAAAGAAAGAATAGGAAGAGACCAGCATGGCTGAGTGATAATAAAGGAAAATTAAGGGGAAGAAGATATATACGTATATATGAATAAATAGATTATCTGTGTGTGATTCCAAAAATCTACCTTGCACTCAAATTTCAGTTACCAACACATGCCTACAATTTAATTATTTAAATTAATGTCTGAATATTTTGTGATACGTTTTCAAAACCTCTAATCATCAAGGTCATTGCCAAATACCCATATGCTTGGAGTTAACAATTTCATCTGTTAGATGGACATTTAGTTGAGAAAAAAAATTTACAGAAAAACACTTTTCCATAAGATATTCTTATAAGATTAGAGAAGTCAAGAAAAATAAATGTCAAGCAGTGCTGAGAATCACTAAGGGATGTTACTTCTAGTCATTTTATATTTATATCAAAGTCATCATTCAAGCTGAAAACTAAAATTCTCTCTCTAGTAAGCTGCTGCAACACAGCTTAACAGAAAAAAATGCACACAGTCTTTTCTGACAAATAGTTTGTTTGCTAGCAATCAAACCTTTTTTACTTTTTATTGTCTTCAACATCCCCTTTCCTGTATGATCCCTAAAGGCATCTAAGCAATGACAGATGTTATCTAGTAAAAGGCTGTATGCAAACTTTAAGGTCAGAGAAAACCTTTCTGTTCTAAGGTCAGAGAAAACCTAGAAGAAAAGAAAAATTCTAAATATGCAATAGTTCAAAAAAACTGCATTCAGAATGAAGTTACTGAGAAAATACTTTTAAATATATTTTTAAAAACCCACTCTTTAAAAAAAAGAAGGTTTTTTTAGCCCAAACTTTCAATATCTTTTAGTGTCTTATCCTCCTCTCCATATGTTATTGTTTCCTTCTTTCCTCCACATAAAAACACACAAATAATGAAATAATAAAACAATGTACACTTGGGGTTTATTCTGGTTAACAGAACTATATTTAAGGCTTTTTCATTTTCTGAAAGTGTTCTATTTATAATCTATTTCAGTTATTAGAAATTAACTACAGAATTGTTTCCAACTTTTGATGTGAGACAGCAATTTCCCAATATTGGTATATCTTAACCATTGAGTGAAAGACAGCCTACTGAGAGTTGATTTGCTTTGTTTATTTAATGATTACACTTATCCTGAACACAATTTACCGCTCACTAGAATCTTCCAGCAAAAAAAAATTGAAAATTAATTATCTAAAATACTCCCCTATACTTATTAAAAGACTGGGAATCTGGTTTTGGCAATAGAATAAATACTACTAATAGTATGGCAGTGCAAGACTAAGGAAATAAAAGCGCATCTTAGACAATTGCCCAGAGAGAATATTTTTACACTGAGGATTCAAGAAGATCCTGCAGTAGTAGTAGGCAGTAGCTCTTCCTGTCACTCAGCTGGAAAAATTATAGTCCCAGGCATGCACACATCTTGTCTTTCCAAAGTGAAACTTGTGTGGGGAAATTGCTTCTATTGAATTCCATACTGAATTTTTTACAGTAAACAAAACAACTGTAGAAGCAATATTACCAAAATATTCCAGATTTATAGTGGGACAAAATGACTGATAAATCTAGAATTTTAATTTGGTTTTGGTTTTATATTTCTTTTATGGCAAGAAAAAACTTAGATTCTGAAAGGAATTAAAGAAACATCTTCAGACTTTGCTTGTCAAAATGTATCTTGAAAATTCTACAGAGGCCAGATATTGAAATCAGTTTTGCTTTCATCCACCACGCCATGTCTGCTACTAGTCCCTTCTTACAGGCTGGGTGCTTAGCACTTAGCTCTGGGCTCAGCATTTTAGAAAATACACCAATGTTCAGATTAAGGTAGGTCCTCATATATGAACATTGCCAAATATTTTTGAAAATTTAGGTGCTCTACAATCATGTTAACTATTAAGGGAGAATGACTATTTCCACTGGGATGAAAAATGTCTTCTCAAAAAAATTGCATTGTCCTGAAAACTAAAACCATTTGAAACAAAAATTTGTAAATTACATGAGAAAATAATGAAACCACCATTATGCAAAACCAGTTGATTATGCAAAATAATCAACTCTGAAACAAGGCAATTTTTTCTGGACTCCTCTGAGTGTATCCTCTGAAGTATACAGTCTCAAATCAGGTTCATTTGAATTGAAGTTGTTAGTCTTTTGGGAGGTGCTCAGCACCTTGAAGGATAGGGCTTTTGAGAGAAGTTTTAGTCATAAATTATTCTCTTCAGCCTATACTTTCCCAGCCCACACTTCTTTACACCCCATCACTAAGAGACCTGACACAGTAATGACTGCTGAACTGCACAGACACCTGCAATTTTAGAAAGTAATCACAGCAACAGCTTTAGTGACTCCCTGCTGCTTTAAACGATTTATGAACAATTGCTGATGATGGCTAAATAATTAGTGGAGCTGAAAAAAAAAGAAATCTCTGAATAAATTTCATATTGTTAGGAAAAGAATAATGTCAAAAGTTGCAAAGAAGAAGGAAGGAAACTATTTTTATTTTATTTAAATATCATCATTTCACACTTCTTTGCGAGACACGTCAGAAAGACATTGGAAAATCATGATGTCCTACCTTCTTAAAACAGATATAGCAAGGGTTTTTTTCTGCTTCTTGGTTCCCAAGTCAAAATTAAATCTATGCCTACCTTAAGCTGCGTATTCGTCTGAATTAATTCCTGGTAATTCTTGATTTTTACTTCATGGTTTTCTGTTAATTCCTTCCCTTGGTGTTTCTTGAGAACACAACTGATTTTAAGAATTTTTGAATGTGAGTATTTATCTTCTATAAATCATAGAAATTACTGTCAGATTAAAAAGAAATACAGCATAGACATATATTTTGTAATCCTGTAATTCCAATTTATTTAAACTAAAATAATTTTAAGTGACCCATTGATAGAAACATGAGTGATCTTTCTCCTTTCACACATGGAGTAGCTGAAGAAGACATTTTATTATTTGGACTTCTGTGATGTGAATGACATACACAGGCAAAAAAAAGCCCTAGTCAGAAGAACTGATAACAGCTCTGTACATACAAGAGACTTGGGCCTGGAATACACTTTAAAGAAATTTAAAATTACTCTTATGCCACTGGACAATATACCCTGATTTTCATTAACATCATGACCACTTAATATAATAAATGTAAACATAAGTTAAAATCACTCCCATTTGAAAGGCTTTCTTTCTGTAAAAAATAGTATCACAATATCTATTTTCCTTCCCTAAATATAATTTAATTTGTCAGTCTGAGGGAGACAAATTATTGGGCTACATGGCCAGCAGTCTGTCTTAGAAGGACATTGCTTATGAAGTGCAGCTAAGATCCATATTCCTCAGCATACTGCCCAAAGGGGTCGCGGCCTAACTCCAGGCAGCAGCCAAGGCCCCACACAGCCTCACTCATCCCCGCCAAGCATGATCAGGGACAGAGCTGGAATGGTAAAAGCTATAAGATTCATGGGTTGAGATAAAGACAGTTTAATAGGAAAAGCAAAAGCCATGCACACTCAAAGAAAGGAATTAATTCACTGCTTCCCATGGGCAGACAGCAGTTCAGCCACCTCCAGGAGAGCAGGGCCCCATCACATGTAGCAGTCAGTCACTTTGGAGACAAATGCCATCACTGCTAGCATTTCCCCCTTCCTCCTTTTCCCTTCCACTTTAATATTAGTAGCATCTGCAATATCCCTTTGGTATGTTTGGGTCACCTATACCAGCTTTGTCTCCTCCTGCCTTCCCATGCACCCCCAACTTTGTCACCAGTGTCGCAGAATGGGCAGCAGAAAAGACCCTGGCTCTGTGCAAGCCCGGCTCAGCAATAACAAAAACATCCCTGTATTAACAGCCCTGTGTTCAGCCCAGATCCTAAACACAGCTCCATACCAGCCACTGTGAAGAAAATTAATTCTATCCCAGCCAAAACCAGCACAAAACAACATTATGAGAAGTCTTCTGGATAAGAGACGGTATATACTCAGAGAAAAGAAATGCAGTATTGTAATTAACACTGTGAGCAAAATATTAGAAAGAAATCAGTAATGGAATTGAAAAAATTGACTATGAAGTATTTTTATGAATCATAAAAGGAACTAGATCACATAAGTGAGAACTTGTTAATGCTGGTTCTTCTGATAAAATGTGCAAACTGAGATATGCTATATTATAATAAACTGGAAGCGAGAAACATATCAATTTATTTTTCTTTTGCAATGATCAAATATATGAAGAATAAAGAGGTTTACAGGGGAAGTTATTAATCCATATTTTAAATATAATTAGAATGACTCATTAAGTGTTTTCAAAAAATATGAATGAGAATAAATGGCCTGAAAAATATCTCCATTTAAATTAGGCTCAAAACTTTCCTGAGGCCCTTTTCTTTTAGCAGATTTCATTGCTCTATAAAAGACATAATTTCTAGAACAAAAATGAAGGAAAGATATATACTGATCTTCAGTGCCTCCAAGGTTTGCACTTTTTCTCTCACTATAAATATCTTACTCTCTTCTTCCTACACTTCAATGTTTAATCCTACTTTTCAAGTAATAAAAGCTACCATGCTACTTGCTACTACTTCTCTTGTTAAGACATTTTTCCTGCTTGTCTAAGCCTACCTAGCTTTGCCTATTACATAAAAAGAAACGGCTGAGATCACATGAGGATAAGGAGGACAGAAAAGTAATTTCTTAGAATTGTGAGCTTAAAAATTGTGCCATCATCTGCTGCTGAAAACACAGCATGGTTACCTCCCAAATTAAGCCCATAGTAGATTTCCTAGAACAGATTCTGTAAATTTCACAAGAATTACTTTCTTTCTAGTAACTCTAATTTTTCAAAGATTGAGAGAGTTGCAATTTCTTTTCTTCTATTTTAGTCATAGCAGCAAAAAATACTTACACAGAATGCTGTCTGAAAAGGATGGCATGCTTTCAGCATATCCATCCCCTTTTTTTTTGCTTACACTAGAGAGAATGTATTTTCTTAAGCATCTGGAACTAATGTTCAAATTTCCCAGAATTCAACCTTCCATGCTTACAGGAGATACCAACTATCCACATTGAAGTTGTCTACTCATTATCTAATTAAATTTCTGTAAGAGAGGAGCAAAACTATGTTTTCAATTAATGTTGATAACTCCTTCTTCTAGTTACAGATGTAATGTCTACTCACTACTTAAATACCTATTTGAGGTGCATGTTGGCAGTGACATTGTGACCAGAGGCTTACTTATGAAGAAATACGTCTAAAATTTATTTTCCTTGAAAACAGGTACAGATACTCACCAAAATATCTAAATTCAGGAAAAGTTATTTTAAAAGCTAAATTTGCCCAAAAGCCTGTATTTGTACTTTAAAGATCTAAGTCACCAGGGATACTCTACAGTGTCTATTCTGCTTTGAGAAATAAATTCTCTTCCATCACTTCCCACAAGCTACACAACAGATGCAGTTCCTATTTATACTTGCTTCTTTTTTACTACATTTGTCGTCAGTGGTAGTTATCCTCAGATACATAATGCTCTCTTCACCTGTGTAAATTCAATGTCAATGTGAGATCAAGTAGATGCAAACAAATATGTGTCAGAAATATTACTGCACTCTGCATCTATATTGAAAATTTCTCTTGAGTTCTGGGACAGAACCTGACAAATCATATTTAAAAGAAGATGGCTCTAAGCTCAGAAGTTTGTTCATCAATTTAGTTTCAGTTTTCAAGGTAGACAGGATGCTATTCCTGAAATACCTACGAGGAAACTAGACCTCGATGGCTATTTTGAATTAATGTAATTCAGTGATTGCCTCTTCAAAATGTCATGTGGAGTATCTGCCCATTCATCTGAAGTCTGTTTAACACATAAAAACAAAGGACTTAGATGAATATTTGGAAACTCAGCTTAAAATCAGGCCTGTATTTAGATGCTTATCCATGTTGGACAAATTTCAAGAAAAACTGTTCATTCCATTTCTCAGGGAAATCAAAGTAACTTGCAGATAACCATCTGTATAAAATACTTCAGCCAATTTTTAACTGTCTTCAGTACTCCACATTTATCACTTCTGTACTTTCAATTGCTAGTAAAGAGAAAATTTTATCAAAGGCATGAAAATTCTCTTTTATTTAGTGTATTTTTTCCTACATTATCTCTTTGTAAAATAGTACTCATAAAATTGTTGTTGTTGTCGTCATCATTAGGAGTTTCTTTTGTATTTGTATGTTGTTCTTTTCATTGTCCATGAACATGTATCAAGAGATTAAAGAAAATAAATTAAATTAATCAAAAGCTATATCATATCTTGTCTCTTCTTATCAAGTAACCATCTTCTAAAAAGACAGTATTTCATCACAGAAGCCCAGGACTTTATTTCAAAAATACAACCTCCTGCCAACTACAATTTCATCTGGGAATGACGTATCTCATTTCCCTTGGCAGACTTCTAAGAAAATATTTCAAAAGAGTGTTTACTGATCTTGCAGCATAACTACTTTATTTATATTTATGACTCTTAACAAAGTCTTATCTCTCATCAATGATTATTATATCTCATTTCCCTTTATGCCTATATTTGCCCATTTGCTGGGGTTTTTTTAGGTGTCTATTTTTTTCACCCGTAAAAAGCCGTCCTAAGATACATTAACTGTTCTAAATGCTTTGATCACCTGAAAAATATTTATTACTGAAAGTCAAGCGAAGAGTC
The DNA here is from genome assembly GCF_028018845.1 of Melospiza georgiana. Taxonomy (NCBI): domain Eukaryota; kingdom Metazoa; phylum Chordata; class Aves; order Passeriformes; family Passerellidae; genus Melospiza; species Melospiza georgiana. The sequence continues at coordinate 127,044,637 of NC_080430.1, read as the reverse complement.
ACTTTCACGATGAGAAAAACAGTTCGGTTTATTTCTTACTCAGGTTCACTATCTTACAGTGAAAGCCTTCTCTTAGAAACAAAACCTGCCAAGCTAATAATTTTCCTATGAATGTACAGGCTGAAGTAAGTGCTAAATTGAAGACCAGCATTTAAATCTTTTTATATGCCAATGTGAAAATTGCCCTTTTATTGTTTTTTTCTTTTGTTTTCTTCTGTTATTTGGTGAAACCTATTCAGTTTTTCTGATCTTTCAACATACTCCATAGAAAGATTCAATAGCATTTCATTCACATGACAAAAGACTAAAATGATCGCTGGCACTGTGCAGTATATACTCCAGAAAATTTTCGATTGCTTTAGATTTCAATTTTCTGTTGATTAGTGCATGATACTTTAATTATGTAATATTCAAGATGTGCTCTTTTAACATTGCTTTAACTCAAGATTAATATTAGACTCTACAGATAAATGAGGAAATGGAGGATTGACTCAAGTTTTACATTTTAAACATTAAAATTGAAATGATCCCTCTGAAGAATTTGATTTTCATCTTCTTGACTATAAGCATCATTACAAGCAGCTGCTAGAACAATACAAGCTGTTAGGGGTTTTTTGTCTTCAGATTTCCTGTAGTCTAAACTTCATACAAAATCTTTTCAAGACAGTTAAAATATGCTTTCAATCAATTGCTCTTTGAGTGAGAAAGTACATGAACAAGTAGAAAGATTTTAACCAAATGCAAGGTTAAACCAATATGCAAAATTTTAACCAATTACTTAGAAGTGAATGGAAAAATTTCTTTAATTACTTCTAAAATAATTTACATATCTAGGGGTAAGACACATGTACCAATGTATAGATGCAATTATCCAAAAACAAGCCAATTTAACACACTATGCGTTTTTCAGAATTGTTTTGGCATCTAAGAAAAAAGACTCTGCAGTCAACTAATTAGCAAACAGGCTTTAGAAATCAGGATTCAAAATCTGACTAATCAAAAGGATCAGATTCTTAATTTTTCAAAGTTAGTAAGTGTAATACATACAACCCAAAGAATCTGAAGAAATGTATTGTGACTCCTTTTAGACTTCTCAGCAAAAACAGTTCTTGGTCATCAGAAGAGTATTAGATATATATAGGTGCACCAGAAAAAATAGGAACAGTGCTTCTTGCAATAAAAGTAATATCAAATAGTGACACACAAATTTGTTCCTTCTATAGAAAAAAATAAAATACTACCCCAGAGATTTCTTTCCTGATATTACCAGCTCCAAGACACACATTTTTGAGCATATACAGGGAGATCCCAGGCTCAAAAATATTAACTTAGCCTTATCCCCATGTTTATTAGTTCAGTGAATTAAATATGGAAATGTTAAATATAATATCTGGTAGCCCACTTGCCTACTAAGAGAATTCTCTAATTAAATAACTAAGAAAAAACCTTTGCTTTGCAGGAACATATTTTGCCAGTTCAGCGACATCTCTAAGAGTTAAATATATTACAGTAAATTAAAGAACAGAATATTTTGTGTTTCTATATCATCGCATCAGTGTTTCAGTAAGGCAATGATTCCATACCATAAAATTACATGTTTAGTCCTTAAACTTTAATTTCGTTATAAAAATTTCAAATTAGGAAGTTGATAAATTTTAGTGAACCACTATCACAGATAGTTCATTACCTTGGCTTAGATTTCCTTTATTAAGAAAAAATAGCATAACCAAATTAGAAACTTAATTCCATTGAGATTAAAGATTTTTAAAAATATTTTCTCATAAAGAAACAGCTGTTAACAACTGATAACTGTTAGCTCTTAATAGCTGTTAGTTTTAGGTGATAGAAAAAAGAATAATCAAAGCAAGAGTAATTTTTTTTTAAAGTATTTGCATGACACTTGTGTATACCTTATTTTTTGATTATTTATTGAATTTTACCTATAGTCTATGTCAAATAATGCCTGGACACATTTATACGAATACATGTTCTAGAAAATGCAAGGGATGGTAGAGGACCTTACAAAATGAGTTTCATATGAAGGGAAAGAAGTAAAAAAAGAAGCAGAACATGGACAGCATAAAATGGAAAACGTAAAATTCTGAGGAGGACCTTTGGTTTTCATTTTTTCTTACAAACCACTTTTTCCAAGAGCATCTAATCCATAGGCTGCCAGAAAATGGACTCTTGTGGTTTTAAACCCAGACAAAAACTATCCCCAACTCCTCCACTTGCTCAGTGCCCCCATCTTCCTCTGCACCATGGTGGAATGGGGAGGAAGATCTAAGTAAAACTTTTGTGTTGAGATAGGACGAGTTTAATAGTGGAAAGCAAAACAAAATAAAATACAATGGTAAGTTGGTAATAATGGTAAATGATAATAAGAATGATCATAAAAAGTGATGCACACTGCAATTTCTCACCACCTCCTGCCCAATGCCAGACACCCTTTCCCAAACTCAGATGGGCCAGCCCTTCAGGTAATTCTCCTCAGTTTACTGGGCATGGTGGTTCTGTGATGTAGAATACACCTTTGGTCATCTTGGGTCACCTGTTCTACCTGTGCTCAGTTTCTTTTGAATACCTCTTCATTGGCAGAGCATGAGACAAGAAAAGAAAATTGATAAACACAAATTCACACAAAAAGCCTTTTCAAACCCTTTAACCTGACAAATCTTCCCCGAAGTTTATACAATACTTTATAATGTGTCATTAACTAGGTAACCATTAATTATACAAAAACCTTGGGCTTGAATCCATATAATTAGCAATATAATTATTTTAAGGGCTTGGAAGCTGAAACTTTTTAATATGATTGAATATAAGTACTAGCAGTCATAATTACGATACAATTTGTCAAATCTCAAAACAAAGTCCCTCCCCACCTTTCCTGTAGGCCACCTTTAAATACTGGAAGACCACTATGAGGTACCCTGGAAGCCTTCTCTTCTCTAAGCTACACACCCCCAACTCCCAGCCTGCCCTCAAAGATGAGATGTTCTAGTCCCTGATCACCTTCGTGGCCTTCTCTGGTTCCGCTCAAATGGGTCCGTGTCTTCCTCACTCTAGGGACCCCAGAACTAGAGAAAGTACTGAATAGTTCCTGACATGACAATTAGAGACTGTCTTTATCATTCTGGGCATCCTAACACACAGTAAATCACTTGCTGGATAAGTCTACATTTAAAGCCTTTTTATATACTTCTTTCCAAGTTTTCTCATTATTTAAGCATGGCTTCCCTTTTCTCTTTGAAACATTGGATTTAGCCATTTTAGAGCAAGGTTGCATAAGTCTCACTTCCAAGGAGATACAGGTCATAGTAGTAAATAAATCTGTCTTTATTTATCCCTAAAAAGCCCCACAACATATAATGGCAATTGTGTTCTGTTTGTAGTCAATGTGGTTTTTGTGGGAAAAGTCTATCACCTGTGTGTAAATCACAGAATAATAGAATATCTTGGGTAGGATGGGACCCACAAATATAATCCAAGTCCAGCTCCTGGCCATGTACAGGAGAGCCTCAAGAATCACACTGCATGCCATGAGTAAGTTCATGGCCTAGAAAGGTAGATATGCAGTTGTAAATTTAAAAACTCATGTCCACTCAAGTGAAAGCAAGCCAGGATATAAAATAAGACAAAACTTATGTCTTTGTTTTCCTTACACACATAGAGGTCACATTTTTTTCAGGTTCTTTGTGAATTCTTGTACTTGACAAGAAAGAAAAAATGAAACACATGTTTTAGTCTTATTATCAGCCTGTATAAATAAACAGTAGTATGTAAACTTTACTGGAAAGACTCTGTCACATGCCAGTTGAAGATGTTTTCTGTTTATAGTAATTTCAAGCATTTTTCAGGCTGTCAAAAAGCAGCGGTGATTACAGCCCTGATGTCTTGTCTGCTTGCATCATGTCACTGAGCCACAGAAGTGAAAAGCACATGTTATTCAGCTTGCTTCAGCACTGCTGATTCTCTTTGGCTCCCTACATCTCAGAGTTCAAAAGTCAGGAGAAAACTGCTGCTATGAAAGCTTTATGTTTAGAAATAGGAGTCAACAAATGCCCTCCTCTCTTATCCATCCAGAGCTGTCAATAGGAACGCTTGCAGCAGAGAATCAGTGTGACCATGGTATTTAAGTGCCAAATTTCCTGAGAATAGGAGCTGATGTAAGAAATTGCATATGACTTAATATTTTCAAAAGCCTGAACATGAAGGTAAACTGCAACCTCTGCCACACACACACATCCCATGCATTTATTAACAATATTTTTACCACTGCCACACTCCATGTGTGGAGGAAAAAAAAGGAAATGGAGAAATGAAGAATTGGGCCCGGAGTGTGAATTTTAGAGAGATGTCCAAAACTCTGTTTTCAGTGTTCCAGTTCCTTTGTGTAGAAGGGAGGGAAGACACTTGAGAAATCCAGAAAAAGATGAAAAGAAAGCTATAAGTGCATGTGGCAGTTTCAGAAAGGACTGAAAATAAGCAGCTCCTAGTCCCAGAATTTAGTGGTGTTCCCCTTAGATCTGCATCCTATTAAAATAATAAAAATATACAAATATATGAACATGGGAGGTAAAAACTGTCTGCCAAGATGACATGTTGCAAAGTCACCCTGTTCCTTCCTTCTTTTTTTGTATGCCAAACATATTACAATCCCTTACTTTTATGATATTATTCTATCACCCATTTGAACAGAACAGTGTCCTGTCCCTTCTACCTCATGAGTCTTGCAAGTTAAGAAGGAAACTAACAACAAAAACCTTTGACATATAATATTGCTACGAAAATTTTTTCAGCCCCTTTAACTTTATTTAATTGGTCATATATTTGTATTTCATAGTGAATCAGAGATAAGACTACAAATACAGAGAGAACTTCCAGTTCAAAAGCAGTAGTGAATTTATATTCCTCATTCATGTGACTGCTAGGCAGTTTTATCAGCTTGAAATTTTGGACTGAATCAGTCCGAAACAATGCTGTGAACGTCTGCAGATGTAGTTGGCCAACATACAAGGTACAACCGCATTGCTGGAGCATTGAGTTTAACCAATGGATGACTTAAGGTCTTACTTGCTGTAACATCTCATGTTTTCAGGGCAGGTTCATGGAGTAACTTTTCTGGCAAGAAAGTTCACACCACTTGTCAGTCCTGGGTTCACTGTGCATGCAAGGAAAGCTGACTCCCTGGATAATTTTACATGTACTGTGCATACAAATGTCTATCCATGCATTTAGAGAATGATATTATTTTCCTTTTTTGCTCTAAATATTGACTGAGAGTAGTGGAATTAGATATAGATTGGGTACCTTGGCAGGCACATTAGGAGAAGTGAGCCTTTGAAATACATGAAGAACTGCTATTGCATTGCTGATTGTGTGACTGTAAGGTTAATGAAAGCCAAAATTAGTAACTGTGTAGAAGACAGAAGACATCAAAAGCCCAGAATATATCCCTTACTTCATCTTATCAACATCGCAGATAAAAGGTAGAGGTACAAAAACACCTTTCCTGATTGTAACTACTATAGAATAGATTCCTAGATTAAAATTTTAAAATGTTGGTTCCATTTAAAATTTATTTTGCGCTTTCCTTCTTGGGTAGTTTCATCATAAACAATGACAGTCTATTTACCAAGATATAATATTTTCTCTGCAAGACAGAACAAATTTAATATAGTTCTTTTGCTTTTGAAATTCTCTCCCCATCTAATAGACATACAACTTTGACTTTTATAAAGCATTTGAGCATCCAGGAAATCTGTGTTTGAATTCTATTCAAGGCAAACAACACAGTCTAAGATACTATCAAAGTTAAAAGAAAGGAGAAATAATGTTTCTAACTCAGATAAAGACTATTATAGCTTGAATGACCTCTTAGTGGATTTCCGTTTCTTTATTAAGCTTCAAAATATTGTGCTGCATAGTTTGATATCCTGAATTTCCTTTTTAATTTTTTTTTGGAAACCACATCTGAAACATCAAATGGCACGGCTGTATTCAGAGACTGAATATGAGGAGTACAAAAGCAGATTGCCAGAAAAATAGAAAAAGAATCAGAAGTCTCTATTTTTTATAGACTAAGATTAAGGTTCAGCCAGCATAATAAGTGTATATAGGATTTAGAAAACCTAGTAACCTTGTCTGAAAGAAAATAACCTGAATCTGTAGTGTATTGAGAAAAACATTCATAAAATCAAATCCTCTGATTATTAAGTCTTTGTTAAGACTGCACCTAGAACTTGAGGTGGGGCTACCCCAGTGCAGGACAATCCCTCCCTTGCCCAGCTGGTGATGCTGTGCCTGATGTCCCTCAGGACGCAGTTGGCCCTCCTGGCTGACAGGGCACTGCTGACTCAGATTCAAATTGCCGTCAACCACGACCCCCAGGTCACCTTCCATGGTGCTGCTCTCCACCCTCTCAGTCCCTAGACTATACACACAGTCAGGGTTGCCCCATTCCAGGTGTAGGGTTTGGTACTTGTGCATGTTGAACTCCATATGATTGCTGATTGCCCGCAAAAGACAAAAAACTACTTGGTTATTCTTTCAAAAGACATAGGTTACAGATACTGGCTTTTAATTTTCACCTAGGGAAAGTTATCTGGCCCATGGGGATGGAAGTTTACATGTTTACCACAATTCCTTCATTTGTAAGAGTATTGTGAAGTAGAACTGCAAACTGTGCATCAGAGGGTATTCACAAACTGTGATAAAATATGAAATTTTTATTGGTTTTTTTTAGTTTTAACAATACTCTGAGGTAAATACTTCATTTCTTTTTCTTCTTTTTTAATTTGGTAAGCTTCAACAGTCATGGTAATGAAGAAATTTTCTTCCCCAGGCATGAAACTAATTAATACAAACTGATAGGTCTCTAGCAGGAAACCCTTCTCTCAATATCTAGTCAGGGCTCTGATAGGTATATGTTGCCTTTTGTTTCCCCCCTCCTTGGTTTCTCATAAATGCTTGCCAGTACCACAAGAAATTTGTGGCAGCTAAGGAAATTTCCATGTTTGAGGTTTTTGTTTTGATTTCATGGAATTCTTAGATTACTGAATTGTATGTTAGCCAATAATCAACAAACACAAAGAGGTATCATTATTAATAAATACTATTGCCAATTTTTGCAGCCATACTTTGTTCAAAGACTAGGACTAGGAATACGAGATATTTATGATTGATGGCTTTTGAAATGAAGTGGAACTGCAGTGTATGACTCTACTACCTAAATATTCTGTTCAGGCTTGAACTTTCCTATCAAGTCTAATGGGTAATAGCACCTAGGTACTTCTATTTAGATTTTGGAAGTAGAATACACGTTTCTTAAAAGGAAGGAGAGATCTAGATATTTCTAATGTTCTTCATCTGAAGTGTTACAAATTACATCTTAGGAAAATTGTCCTATGTTAATGCAAATCATTAAAACTTGCAATCAACTTTTCTCTCTTTCAAAGAATTACAAAAAAAAATATTCTTTTCTATAGTGGTTTACTTTTTGGGTCTCCTTACATTGCAAATAATTATACTTTTCTACATGTAAAAAAATGTTGAATTCATTAAAAATTATGACACTACTCTACTTACGTTTACTTTGGTAAAATTACTTTATAATGTCATAAAATGCCCTACTTTATACTGTATTGACCCTGTGGGAATGAGGTGAATGGTTATGTCTACATACAGTTACAGAACAGCAAAGCCTTTATTAGAGTAAACTGAAACATGATGCTCAACAACTTAGGTTGTGAACTGCAGTAGTTTTCAGTTTGCCCCTGCTAAGAGGATGTAAATCTCAGGGCCAGCCCAGTGGATTGCCTGAATAGGGCCTTACTTAATCCAGATGAGCTCTTCCCCTCTAACTGGCTGAACTGCAGTATGGTAAAATCAGCTGTATGAACAGATTTGCAATATATATTTGCATTATTCAGTGTGCTCAGTTCCATTATCTAATGTTTTTAAGGTAGTCATTGTCTTTAAATGGTTTTGCTCAAGAACTTTAATAAATACATATTTGACTTTGGGCATGTTGGCTTGATTTAGAAACAATAAAATTAATTCCTTTTGAGCAGCTGAGCACAACTCAGTTCTGCAACTCAGAGAGAATCAGTTGCCTGTACTGCTGTCTGATCAGGATGAACACTTTGGCTACAGTATTCCTCAACAGTTTAGCTTTTTTTTCAGAATGAATGTAGCTCTTTGTCCTACATGCACAACTCCAACAGACAATAGTCTGTGCTTTTGAGACCCCTGGTACATGTTGCCATTAAATTATAACATCATGGGGAAACTAAAGAGAATACATTTTATTTGCTTTTAATCTGTTTTCTAATGTTTCAAGTTTTTAATTGAAACTGCAAACAGTGTGTGAAAGAGTAGACTAGGAATGCACAGAATGCAAAAGAAAAAAATACACTTAATAAATTTTCTGAAAATTTCAGTAACTCTTGAATTTGTCGAAACCCTCATCTAAGATGTGTAAGAATTATGACCTCTGTGAGTTTAGAATAGGCTTTCGTTGTTTGTGCTTGGCTTTTTAGCATTGTTTCAAATATAATGTTAACGATCTAATCAATAATGCCAGACAGAATTCACATCATATATACAGTGGAGAAAACATGAAGAAAAGCTGTTACATAATTTTGGCTATTGGGAAGTGTTCTGCTCCTCTTAGAAAGTTTTCCAGGTATGTAGGTTTATCAGAGATTTCTAGTCTGAATCCCTGTGGCTCTTTGTTCTTCTTGTATCCAGACTATATCTCAACTTGCCCAAATCTCCATTATTTGTTGGTTTTAAAATGGGCATTTTATGCAGGCTACAGGAATATACCTTATATAGAAATACAATAATTTATTGCAATCTAACCAAAATAGTCTAATCAAAGAATTATTTTAAGACCAGATTTAATTACTAGAGAAAAATATTTAAATAATGTTACTAAATAGTATTATTTCATTCATTTCATTTCGTTTGAAATGATATCACCATGATGATATCACCAAATGATATCAGATTATATCACCATTAAACTATTCTAAATGCATTCTGTGCCTTTTCATGTTTCCACTGAGTGCCAGTATTGACGGCTGCAGACTGGGGGAAGGTTTTACTGAATAATCAGCATCCTAAGTACTTTAAAGAATGTAAATGGGTGTTGATGACAAAGATTTCTTCCTCTTCACTCTGGGATATAATTAAGAGCGTTTTCCTACATTTTCTGCCATGTCCTACATTCTATTTTATTATTGCTCTATAATTCCATGCTCCAAATCCAAATTTGGTATATATGATATTCAAGACACAGCAACAACCTGTTCTTTGTTATTCCCTAAACTATTATCATGCAAGATTACAGTAATGGCACCTTGGATAGTGCTTATATAAAGATTCCTCCAAGCAGTCTAGCAAGGACTTCAGGACTTCGGCATAAGCAGATGGGATAGTTGGGTTTTAAGACATGTAATGGTTCAATTACCCAGCTTACAGAAGCTCAGCTCTGGCATATTGTTTGCAGCCTCGGACAGAAACCGTTGGCGGCAGTGTGTGTGTCACAAGATTTATCTGGGGATTAGGAGTTCTATTAGAAAGGGCTTCAAATGCTGAATATGGTCTCACTTCTTCTTTTCAAGGATGAAAAAGGACTGGATTACAGTGTATAAATGTTTAAAAGGGTCACACATGAGGACCCTGAGAAAAACCTATTTTGATTCCAGGGGATTATTATAGCAAGAAGTCACTGCTCTGAAACTAGCAAACAATGCTTCAGAATCAGCAGTATACTGGATTGATATGTATGTGAATAGAAAAAAAAAACTAGAGTAAGCTTTCAGGAAATCTACAGTTGTTGATTACAATTATTATATTGACTTTGCAAGGAATTGTAAAAAATGTAGCTATATATTTTAAAATTTTAGCAATAATTTAAAACATTGCTAACTGATGAATGTTGGGGTAAAACCTAGTGAATAGATTATGTTGCTTATATTTTGCTTAGTGCTGAACATCTTGCATCTGCCCTTGAAACTTTAATAGCTGACAAAACTTTGAATAAGACTGATTATATCCTAGCAGGTAGCAGACACAAGTAGAACTACTTTGAGATACCCAAAGCGATGAAAGAAACTTCACAGTAGTGACAAGAAGGTGCACCTCATCGCAAGATCAAAGATACATTTATGAACATATGTTGTTGACCTTGAAACAGCTTTTTTCATGCCTAGAATTAAGAATTGGCTATCTCTTTTGCTTCTATTTATTCAGTAACAAAGTCACAGAGTCTGATTATATTGAGATATGTTGAGGTAATAGTGACCTTTTTTTCCTCAGGAAATTTTTTTCAGATACTTGTGAAAATTTTTCAGATATTTGTGAAAATTTGACATTTCTTCAGAATTTGTTGTAATACTTGTTTAGAATTTTCTGGGTTTGGTGTCTGGGCTGAAGAGAGAGGGCAGAGCTTAGAACAGCCAGGTTGCCATTCTATACCGCTGACTTCATTGCTGGGGGCTCTGGTTTCAGGGGAAAGAAAAGGGTGCATACACACTGGAAGTGCAACAGTGTGTTCCCTTTTCTCCCTCTGGGCAGTTGCCAGCTCTGGTAGTGCTGCAGACTCTTGGCGTCAATGCTGCACACTCTGTCCCTCTGCCACTGTCCCTCCCTGTTCCTCTGAGATATGGCTCTGAAAGTGGCCAACACAGATGATACACAGCTCCTTCTCTTTTGTATACTCTTGTTATTAATGTTGCTGCTGTTACTGTGTGGTTTTATTCCACTGCTGTTTGCTTTCAGTAAATTGTTATCTCAATCCATGGTCTCTGCCTTCTCGGTGGAGCTGAGCAATGGATGAGAGGCAACAAACAGAAACTTATGCACAGGAAGTTCTACCTGAACATGAAAAATAACTTTACTGTGCAGGTGACTGAACCCTTGAACTGGTTTCCCAGGGAGGTTATGTAGGCTTCTTCTTCACAGATACTGAAAAAACATCTGGACAAAAAGTTGAGTAACATGCTTTAGGGACCCTGCCTGAGCAGGGAGGCTCGACTGGATGACCTCCAGTGATTCCTTCCAACCTCACACATGCTGTGATTCCGTGATTCTTGGTGAAAGTATCCTCACCAAGTTTGCTGACAACACCAAAGTCGCCACCTGGTGATGAGAACATGTCAGAAAGGGAGACCCATCTTGAAGAGAGACCAGGATAGACTGGAAGAGTGGGCAGCCAGTGTGGGTTAGGATCTGTGCGGCTGGGGAACAGCTGTGGCAAAAATGACCTGTGAGGCCTGGTAGACAACAACAAGCTGAACATAATTCAGCAGTGCAGCACTGCAGACACAAAGGCAAATTGGATCTTGGCTTGCATTCACAGGGGCATTACTAGCAGAGAAAGGGACATGAATGCCCCACTCTACCCAGTACTGGTCAGGCAGCACTTGGAGTACTCTCTCCACAATTCAAAAAATGCAGCATCTTCCTATCATGTTCTAAATGTTCCTTACAATTACAAAAATTGTTTTCAGAAGTACCATATTATTCACATTAGAATGGAGCATCTGCCATCGCTGAGGAACAATAAGACACCAAGTTCAGCTGGTACAATAACCTTTTCAAATCCTTGTAGCTCACAAGAATAGTGTGGAGTTCTTTTTGGCCACAGTAAAATTGAAGCTGTACTATGTGTTAATGATAGGATATTTTTGATCACAACTGTTTCCTGGGAAGAAAAAGCCGTTCTATCATACCACACAATAATTATACTCATTCAAGGGAAAGAAATATATATACAGAACCCTTCATGCAGCTAGGAAAAAACAGTAAATAATTACTTTTTTGCAAATATTGCTGAGATAACCTCAGCCTCAGTTTTTAAAAATCAAAATGTTCAGAAAATAAAATTAAAAACTATAAATATAAAAGGAATATTTTAGACTAAAGCATATATATTTACTATATAACATTTTAAATTTATATTAGTTCTACAAAATCATATTAACTTATTCAACACATTGTCTTTACATATGTATGTATGTAAATATGGGAAAACTTTTTATCGTACAGCAATATATTAATTTCATCTCAATGGAGAAAATTTGTTTGGTACAAAGTTATAATTTTTTTTTGTTTTCAGTTTTCCAATGAAAAATACATTATTCAACCTGTAGCTCTTCTACAAGAAATCGACAGATAACCAAAGAATATTTGTTGATTTTAAGATTGCTTCTTTTTTTTTTGCTAAGACCTCTTAAATGTTTGATAACAGAAAGATTAAATATCCCTTTTTTGTGATGAGCTGTGGCAGAATTCTATCCTTTTCAGCCAGAAGACATTTGAGTTCCATTAAAGGACTTGATCCATTCCAGTTCTGGAAGGGGTTATTTTTCAACTCTTCTTCTGCTTTTGCCAGTAACCCTTTCTTTATGAAACACTCCAAATTGGAAATCATATCCTACCATTTATTTCCTAAGGTGTTTGTTGTTTCTACATGAAGTTTTAATTTATCCCCATAATTTTCACTTGGGAGGAAAAAACACAGATCTCCCTGAGGTTTATATTCTGCCCAGTTCACATTGCTGAATCCTTTTGATCACCAGTAAAAGAGTCAGTATAGCATTGCATCGTGGTGTTCATCTCTAGCAGGTATTGACACATTTAGAATTCTTTTATGACTGCCTTAAAACCAGTGTTTGCTCTTTATTAGATAGATTAGGGTCTCTCAGACCTATTCCTTTTCTGGCTTTTGCTGACCAATATTGAGATTCTATATTTTCAATCTTTCACAAAGGAAGCCACAGCAATCTACCCAGCTGTCAGTCAGAAACTTCTTCAATAGCTTTAAAGAGGATCAGGCAAGGCAAGGAATAGTTACAGGTGAGATGTTTATATAATTTAATAGATATACGTATGCGTATGTGAATGAGTGCACAGACATACATTCACATTTATATGCATACATATACATGTGTGTACATATGTGTACAAGCATACACAGATTATTTACAAGAATTATTTAATTGACCTAAAAGATCTAAGATTTGGGGAAGATGGTTTCTTGCACTGAAAGTAATTTTGAAAGCAATCAGTTTTTAAAAAGTCCATGACACTTCCAAATCCTTTCATTAACAGTTGTCAAGTATTGTCTCAGTCTGCAGGTGCGCAGAAATAGGATATATGCAGTTTTCCTAGAGGATAACAAGAATCATATAATTTCTCTTGTGAAATCTTTGTTTCGGATCTCAGATACTCTGGGGGGGAGTAAACTACCTTTGGTGAAAATATTTCAGGGAGGCAGAAGGATCATCTTTCATTGACATGATTTTTAGATTTTACAGATTTCATTTGAACCTTCTGAGACTGAAAGTGAACCTAAATAGCCTAGTTAGTAGAAAGTATTTTTGGTTTTGGTTTTTTTTTTTTTTTTTTTTAAACAGAAAAACAAAACACAAATTTCTACACTTTCACCTTGTTTACTTTATTTAAAATACAGCTTGGTATACTGTGCCTTCTTAAAGTTTCTTTCTAGAAAAAGAATTCCTTTCTAATTTCAAACTGCAGCAGCTGCAGAGCTTCATGTTTTCCCTCACAAAGAAATTAGTTTTTCTTTTCTGTGTTACCTCAAAACTATTCCAGATTTCTATCATAAATAATCTTTCTATATGCAAACAAAGGAGACTATCAAGAAAATTGGGGCACTTTTCCTGTCTTGAAATGATTTCATTTACTGTCTGTATGGCACAACTCCAGTAAAAGTCATGAACCATTTTCCTTTTCTGCTGACTTAAGAAAGTCTCAGTGTTGCAATATTTGCCTATTCCACTTCCAATGTACTGACTGTTCAGCGATGTTAAATGTGCAAGCTCCACTGTGCTTGGAACTAATGCTCTACATTCAACAAAGAACATTCTTATTTAATCTCAATAAGGTCTCCTTTGTTGAAATCTTAAATTTATTATGCATAATTAATTTTAGGAATTATTTAATGCACAGTCTTTGGGAGTGTGCAAATATTAATTTTTGATGTGATTTTTAAATTAAGTTAAAAATGTCTTTTGTAAGCATGCATAACAAAGCTCTCACTGGCATTCAGAAAAATCAATGCAGTAAATATTGCGACAATGTAGATGTATGTAACATATAAAAGCTTAATTAGTTTTAAAATTTAATTATTAAGCCTTTAATTCATCAGTCAGTGCGCTCTGGGAATATATTTTGTATGTTCAGCAAATACAGAGGATAAACAACTCCTTATGAGTCAAATCCTGCCATTCAGCTCTCTAGAAGACAACCAAAGAAAACAGGAAAATAATGAATAGGTAAATCCATGATGTCACAGGGTCACATTTGATGTATGAGCTACTACAGTGGGATAATTTATGTTTTCAAACCCAGAATTTAAGAGCTGACTTCTCTATAGAAATATTCATAAAATGAAAAAGAATTTAAACTTTGATAAAATTCCAAATTTCTATGACAACCAAGGGATCTTTGGCAAGAGGTCTCATAGTTTTGTTCCTGGCATGGGAGCACAAGTAGCAAAGTATGATAATGTGACATCATCATTTGGAATCCCCCAGTATTGCATGACTTCCAACCAAAAGGAAGAAAGCACAGTTGCTTAGTGAACTGTTTCAGTTTCATGTTGCTGCTTTTTAAGAAAAAAAGCTTTTGTGCTGAAATTTAAAAATTATTTACCTTCTTAAAGGTCCTACTTAATCCTAGATTCCTGAAATTTAGAGCCATATTGCATAGGTGTTCTGAAGAATCAATATAATGAAAAATTCCATGATTTATGCTAAAGCACTTGTATTTGCCTATCTTTCTCTAATAAGTGTTTTTTTTTGTGATTGAAAAATGGCAAGATTTTCCTTATTTTATATTCTAGAATGCTCTTTATCAATTTCTGCATAGTACCCTGTACATGTTTTAGGCTTAGTCTTTGCCATCTATTTTAATTTACAGAAGATTTTGAATACCTGCTGCATTCCTTCAATTTCTTGGTACTAGATTTTGAAATTGTATGGGTGATATCTAAAGTTCTCCAATGCTGGGCTTCATTTGCAAAGTGTGAAGCTGATGATACTGTTGTCTTGCCTACCTGAACTCCTTTTCATGTTTGCAGCTTACATTTACCACGTGTTCAAAGTTCTAAATCATTAGAACATTCAACAAGTTGCTAACTGCCAAGACATTTATATATATATAACTAGAGGGTTTAAGCAGCAATTTTCTATCATTTGTTTGGTATATCCATTCCATCTATGCACTACTCCCTGATCTGCTGGTAGGACATGAGCAGTGCGGCTTGCCATTGATATCAAGAGCATCTTTGTATGATATTTTTTAAAAATAATATTAAGGTTTTGATTCTTTGATCACTTTTACTATGATTGCCAAAGGAAAAGAAAACATATTCCTATAATTTACCAAAGGACTAAGAAAGTCCCAGTAAATGCACTCATCTCAGCTACCATTGTCATCATTTCTTAACTACTTGAAAAAGGTAAAGAGGTTAGTTGGGCAATATGTTCCTTTTCTATATTCATTTGGGAAATCTTGTGTTATCTCATTACCACACAGGTGTTCTTTTTATGCTATTGCTCAGTATAGTCTATTAGTTTGCTTACTCCAGAGAAAAAAAATGCCCTAGTTAAAAAAATAAGTGGATGCTAACATGTTTGAAAAATGAAAAATATAAGCTCTAATAAATAAATTACTTTCTGTAAAACCCTCAGTCAATTTTCCTTGGCTTGCAATGATATGATCCTATATCATCCTATATAGGATGATTTTTTTTTCAGCCCTCTAAGAAGATAACAGGAGGACTAGTGGAATGGTGAGTAAGAGAAAATTAATGCCACCAAAGTCAAGTGGCCTACACTGGACAAAAAGCTGGTTTTAGACATTCATATTTCGTTTTCAATTTCTGTCTTGTACTCCTTAGTGTATAAAATAATAAAGGATGATTTGTGGGCAAAATTCTGAATCTGCTTGCACTCCTTTAAAGCCTATGTGATTCTACTGAAGTAAATGTACATGTCTGAGTTTCAGTTTAGAGTTATTGAGCACAAAAACTGGAAGGAGAACAGAATCTGCATTGTGAAGGTATCCACAACTTCCTCTGTAAAGACTCACTCTTTATGGAAATTTTTATCCCGAATATTTTCACTATGAAGTTAAGAGGTCTTTTTAAGTTGCACAAGGATCATATTAAGAATTGAAAGTTAAAGTAGTAACTTCAGTGCACATCATTTTGACAACAAAAATATGATGTGGATTAACTCACTTATTGAAAAAATAGAGAAAAAACTTCCATAGAGAGCAGGAGATTAGTTGAACCTGTGATTACCTTCCCACGTTGGTGAATGTGATTAAATCATTGCTGTCATAGAAATTGAATAATCCCTGAGAAGCTCGTTCAGCCATACCTAAATCTCTTGAGCTTGGTGTGGCCCTCTCTCCCTCTTTTTTGATCTGATTTCTAATTTCTTATTATTTGCAACACATTTAATGACTGTGTTACTATTCCAGTACATTTTGCACGAATAGAATCTCTGTTTGAAGGATCTTTGGATATTCCACAGATGATAACATATTGCAAAAGCTATCTCACCATGGCTGTACCAGAACTGGCTTTTCTGTTGTGTATGTTTCCCGTCATACAAATGCAGGGAATTTTTTGGACCAGCAAAGCACTTCTAAGGCATGCCCTATGTTGTCATAAGTAGACCAATCAAAGGTAGTTGTGGCCACTAAATTAAAGCTAAGCAATAAGTAGGAAGCCAATAATAAATCAATATTCTGCTGAATTGTTGTTTTTCAAAGCACGTGTGTCCAGCTCTGAAACTTGTAAAGACGGAAGTCACTGAGGTGATGTTCCCAGAAAAAAAAATCAGAACATTTTTCTTTTGAGAAGAGTAGTGCAAAAGGCATTAATGTGACTTAAAAGGGTTCAGAGAAAAATGTAAAAGTCAGTAATATACTACTTATCTTTTCTCATATTTTCTAGGAAAATCGAAAAATACATTTGTATTTTACATTTGTATTATAACAACAAAGGATATTGTTGTTACCCTAACACAATTTTATAAATAGAAGAACTTCACAGAAGGCAAAATACTCTGCATTTCCCTCAAATGCAAATTTTGAAGTTACAGTCCATGCAATCTTTTTATTACTGCTTCACTAATATATTAATAAGTACTTAGAAAGCAAGTTGCCTCAGCTTGTGGTTTAACAAAATGCATTTTGATGTATTAAACACTTAATAGTCCTGTAGCAAAACTGCACACAGACAGATGAAACACCTTTAGTTTGACTGTGTGTGTGTTCGGAACATCAGGAATATCCCAGTCTAGTAGAATAATACAAAATGAACAAAGATGGTTCTAACACCAGCTTCCTGACTTTTGACTTCATTGAACCTCATTTTCAACCTCTACAGGTTGCTGTAGTAACCTGTAGCAACCACATACAGTTTGCCCCCATCCATGCTAGATTTCACATTTGCTATAATGGTACTCCAAGTGAACTCTTGATCTTTATTTCAAGCAAAATAGATTCTGTTAAATAGCAGTACTTATAGTACCGTAAGATACTCTTGATTCTTTTCATTTTGGGGTTGATTCCGGCCCTAGTAACATAAGCTCTTTTCTGCATAAGTGTATTCTTGTGTTGGTTTAAATGCAGTTGTTTGTGGTTTTGTTTGCTTTGTTCTGTTTGTGCTGGTTCTATAATCATTTTGCACCACTGTAAAGACTCAAGCATAGGCCCAAAGAGGCTTGTTGTTACCACTTTTTTCATACTTTTAGAGAAATCTAATGTTTGCTGTGCTTTCTTAAGAGTTTATATTATTCTGAACTCTACTGTTTGTTCATAAAACACCTTTATTAGGAGCATTCTGCTTTACAAACTTTGTAGCTCTTATATAGCCAAATGGTTGTTCGAGATGGGCTCTGGAGCTGGTGGAAAGACTCCAAAGCCGCATAAAAGAAAGGGCATTACATCTGGGAGCAGTTGTGCCTTTTCTATTGTGGTGAAGGAGTAAATCGTTCAGCAGTAAGGGAAGCCTATGTCTGGTTCAAATGACAAGCAACTAAATTGAGCTCTGCTGCTGTTCCCTAAAGAGCATCCTGCCCTCATCTGATCCTGAAACACTGCTGTCAGTGGTGAGATGCCTATGCACAGGAAACATGTGGCTTCAAAGCCAGGAATGAAAGTTATATCTAGAAAATATTTGTTTTAGAGAGATCAGACTTCAAGTTGTAACTTCTACTCCCAATGACTTCGTTCTGATATAACTCATTTTCTTTGTAGTTTCCAGTACTTTCTCTCATTGTCTTTCATCTAGACATTTCATACTCCCAGAGCCCTCATTGAGGCACAAATGTTTATTTCCTATAGTACCACTTCTGCCAGCATGAGGAAAAGCTGTTGTGTGGATAATAAGAGTCTATCTTCAGGAAGAAAAAATATTTATTTTTCAAATAAATCTTTGATTTGTAGCTTTAGTTATTCAAACTGCTCCTTTTGTGGATTTGCTGGTGTGTGATGACAATTCTTACTGTTAAGTGTAGCAAAGCAAATATATCTAGGCTCCAGGGAGGACCAGGGAGCTCATTTTTATTTACTAGAGTAACTAGATGGGTAGTATTATTTTTTGGCTGTACCTTCTGAATGGATGTCATAGATACCAATTCATTCTCACTTCCATGAACTGCCCCTGTATGCTAAGAGGTCTGAATCACATATATTTTATAGATTTCATATTAGCCACTCATTTTGAAAATGAACATTCAGTTTCTCTCTGAAAGAGCATTATATTTAAAATTCTCTATTTGTAAGTGTATTTTCAATATCCTTAAATGAATTGCATATGTACATAAAACATACAACCTTCAAATCAGGTTTGTGTCAGAGTAACTATGGAATAGTGTGCACCTCTGTAATATTTATTATATACAGTTATTTATAGACATGTTTCTCTGACTTTGCCAAGAATTTATGCTTCTGCCCACTACCTTAGTGCAAGAGGGGAGAATAGAGAAGGTAATCCATTTTCAGAAGAGAGCACAACATACTGAAATGTTTTGGGTTTTCCACTAAGAATGCGATAACAACAACTTTCATTAATAATAAAAAAAAAATTTAAAACAAAAGTATTGAATATGTACAGAGCTGTGGGAGATTTTTGAAATCTGTAAATGTGAAAACCATACATGCTTGGTTTTAAGTTGTGGTGAATTAATAATTTTTTTCTTAGTAACAGATTTCCTTTTTTATTTTTGCATCAGGACAGTATTTCATGCTTTAAAGCCTAAAGAGTATAACAGATTACTTTCTTATCCTGTAAAAATAATAAAACACTTTGGAAAAGAGTGATTTTCTGCTGTCTTCAGTTTTAACAATGATGTCCCAGGGAAAATAAAAGGAAGGAAGTTATAATCCATAAGATTATGGCACCTTGAGCCTGGTAAAGGTGAGATACAGACAAATGTTACATACAGAGTGAAGAAAAGAGAGGAATTTTATTGTTTAGTACAAGTCACAATACTTGAATGAGCTATTCATAACCTATTATTCTTTGAAAGATAAGAATTAATATGTCATTACTTTGATGCCAGCTCTTCCTTGGGAGATGTTCTTAAAGTTGTTTGGGTTTTTTTATTTTCTCAAAATAAAAGTTGTTTGTTGTTTGGTTGAGTACTATTTTTTTTTAAATTTTATTATTATTAAATAAATCTGCAAAGTCTGAAAAAGTGAACAAAATTTCAGATTTTTGAAGTTAAGTATTAGCTATGAAGCAATGCCTGTAGACTACATGGAAAGGAGGATTTTTTTTTTAATGCTTGTTTTTTCCAACAAATGGTTCTGTTTGGCACAACTTGCCAGTTTAAATTTTCTTTCAAATATGTTTTATTACACATTTTAAATTGATTGCATTGACAACAGTATTTTTTATATAAACTATAAACTCAATATCAAATGTGAAAAACCAGAAATGTTCCTGAATAGAAAGCAGTGCACTTTGTTATGAACAGATTTAAATGTACATAAATGTCATTTTTGTTAATATGTGTTTCATTGACTGATTGATACTGGAAATAAATGTGATATTTTCAGTGTTACATTTGAGTGCTCTAATCTCCACTAAATCATTTTCCCCAGGTGTCACCTCCAAGACAATGATTAATGGCATACTAATAAAGTTCACTTTGGCAGTCTAAAACTAAAATGTCATTTCTATTGGGCATGAATAATTTTCAGCTAAGAGGAGCCTTGAATCAGAGCCATGATGTTCTTTGTTCAAGAACTTTATTTTTAAAATATCTTAATACAGATGAAAGTGGAAAAAAAAGTGGATGTGAGTTATCTAAATGATGAAGTGATGTTTTTGTTGGCTGGTTCTTTTAATCTTGGCACTGTGCTCTTTAAAATAAATGAAGTATTATCAATCACTAGGTATAATCAGGTTTACAAATCACTCTACGTGCCATTAGCCAATCACAAATGAGAAATCTAATCCCTGTCCTCATACTAATACATATATTCTTGTCTAGATGGTGTGTCTTGAATAAAAATGGAAACCAAACCTCAAACTAATATTACTCTTTAACTGTTAAGCATTAACAGCTGCTCAGAATGAATGGCAATCTGTAGCCCAGAGAACCTAAAATCTTATAGACAAGCAAAGATGTTGAGAGGACACACTGAGAAGTTTAGAGAAGAAATGCATTGGAGAGCTCTAAAACTAATATTGGTTTTGTTTTGTATATTACAACTGAAGTGAATTTTAGAAAATATTTAACAGTGAAAGTGTTCCCTAACAAATGGATATTGTGTTTAATCTCAAAAAGGAAAAAAAGTGGAAAAAGTAAAGGAGGGCTACCCATTATGGGATAATGTGAAAAATTAAATACAAAAGGAAATAATAGGAAAAAATATATTGCAAAACGAAATATATGTACAGACTTAGGGGAAGGGAGAGTCTCGGAATCTCTGCTGATCAGGATGACACCCAGATATGTTGGAAAGTCTCTTTTCCCAGCCTAGCAGTTGAAGAAGGAGTCAGGATTCTTCAGCTGTGGTTTTCAAGGTTGTTTATTTTTCTCTTATCTAATACATTCTTTCTCTGGCCTGCTGAGGTCCAGCCAGTCAGTCCAAGGCACACTGCCTGCCCTTGGGCTGGTGTCAACATTTTATACTAAAAACTACGTGTACTTTATTTATAATTATTTTCCAATACCTATCACCTGTGTTAGACAGTCTGAGTCTACTCTAAACCAATCCAAAAGTGTCAGCATCACACAGAATATGGAGGCTAGGAGGGAGAAAGAAGAAGGACAGGGAACGCCCAAATTCCTCCATCTTGGGACCCCGAACCTCCATTCTAAAAACCTTAAAATTCTACCTTTTCACTCTGTGACAACTAACTATTATTCTCCTTAAACTCTCCTGACTTGTGATTCTTCATACAAAGCTGGTAATTTGCTCCATGGGTCAAAATCAAAGTCACAGATGCATTTGGCTTCATGCCAGGGCCTCAGAGCCCCCCGCCAGAGCCTCAAGCCATGCAGGACAGTCAGAGGGATGCCCTGGGTTCCGACAGGAGAGTCTTGAAGAAATGTAAGGAGGGTTTGTTTTGATCAGCTCTATGAGCACAGCAAGCATTAAGAGAATGTGAAATTTTCAAAGCCACCTATAGGTACCAAAGCAAAGATCAGACTGACTTTCATTTGAATTCAAGTTTTTAAATTTGGTATTTGCAAACTGTGGTATATATCACACCAGAGAACCTGCATCAGGGTACTATAAAGAGTATTTATTGGGCATGATGGCACAAAGATAGAACACATTCATCAAACAATGATGTCAGTTCATCCTCAACCTTTATATTGTTACTTCCACATTGTTCTATTACTGAACTTTCTGGATTTTGTAATTTCTTTCCTTTACTTACATTTTCATGTGCTTAGTGAATTTTCACATAATCAAAGAGTAGTTGATGTTGGAAAGGGACTCTGGAAATCATCTTGTCAAACCTCTCTGTTCAGTCAGGGCCATCTGGAGTCAGTAATCAAGGACCATGTCCAGATGGCTTTTTCACTGTCTCCAAAGATGAAAATTTCACAGCTTCCCTGGGCAACCCTTTGCCAGTGTTCAATCAATCTCACAGAGAATCTTTCAAGTCTCCATGTGTGATCATTGCCTTTTTTCCTGTGGCTCGGCACCACTGAGAAGGGCCTGGTTCTACCCACTATGCCCCTTTGCTCCAAATACTTACAAGATGCCTCCTGAGACTTTACATCTCCAGGCTGAATAGTCCTAGCTCTCTCAGACCTCCTCACTGGAGATATGCTTCAGTTATTCCACGATCCTGACTCCCTTTGCTGGACTCTCTCTGGTACGTCCCTGTCTCCCTTGTAGTGAGGAGCCCAAACTGGACCAAGCTCTCCAGATGTGGTTTCACCAGTGCTGAAGAGAGGGGCAGGATGACTTCCTTCAGCCTGCTGGCACTTCTTTGTCTAACAGGGCTTTGGTCACGTCTTGCCTTCTTTGCCAAAAGGGTTCATTGCTGGCTCATGTTAAAGTGGATGTCCACCAGGATTTTCAGGTCCTTTTCTGAAAACTACTTTCCAGACATTAACTGGGACCTGGGTCTCTTCCTCTCCCTCTTCCTTGGGCCTCTCCTTTTCTTTTCTTCCTGAGCATGATATCACATTATATCAGATAGTAGTTCATGGTGCCAATAACCCCAAACGTGTGGGTTTGATCCTCATACAGGCCATTCACTTTCAATTCAGACCTGGTGATTCTTGTGGATTTTATCCAGCTCAGAAAATCCTGTGAGTCTGTTGTTCTTTTGGTCAGCTGGTGTCAGCTGTTTGTGTCACCTCCCAGCATCTGGCCTACCTGGCAGGAGGAAAAAGTGAAGTGAGGAAAAGGTTACCCAAAAAACTCAAACCAGCAAGCAAACAAACAAAAACAAACAAAAACAAACAAAAACAAACAAAAACAAACAAACAAAAACTAAAAAAACCCCACCTTTATGATGTACAAGCACTGTTCAGCAACAGCTGAAAGATTGGTGTGTTTCAATCCTGTTTTAGTCACTAATATTGTATTAGATTTTGAGAATTTTTTCAGACTTAGATTTCCAGTCATAGGCACTATAAAGCTGACAAGGTCAAAAAAAGCAAGGTATAGTAAAAAACCTTTTTTGTTTAAGTGCATGCTCTAGGGACTGAGATGAACTCCTTAACCTAGCAGGAGAATAAAAGGAAAGAAAAAAATTTATGTAATCAGCCTTGCATACTCTGAAGATGGAAAACAGGACAAGCTTTCTAACTATATGAAGACTGGTAAATTCCCAGAATAATCTTAAGAAGGGAAGATTGAGAAAAAACACAACTAGTTTTAAAATGGAGTTTATCCATTTTTAAAATGGTTTCTATTTTTGATTTCATCTCTATCATTCTGATTTTCTGTTACAGTAGAAAACTAAGAGTTCATGATCCAGTGTTCCTTCCCAAGACCCAGTAACACAAACCTCTAAAGAGAAGGGTTATATTTCCCAGATTTTTTTTTTTTGTCATCCTCCTTTGAGAGCTCTATTTCCACACACTTAGAATCAGGTCATAAGACTTGTTTGCAATGTTTTATTGTACAATGCTGAATACTTAAACAAGATTACTCCATGGACAACTCACAGTAGTGATAATAAGCTTACAAGTAGGTCATGTCAGTTCAAGACTCAAATGTTGACAGCAATAAAAGAATGATTTTTAAATGTAAAACATGTTCAAGAAAGTTATAAAATGAAGAAGAGGGTCAAATCATCATCTAAATAATTCATAACTGTCTGATTCTATTAAAGCAGACGGGTTTTGAAGATGGAGTACATCTATGTTTTCAAGCACTAAAAAAATTGATATAAAAATTACAGAATCTCTGTAAAACAGCTGTTTTCACAACAACATTTCTAGTGTACATCGGTATAATTAGTTTTCAAATGACTTCAAGTGACTTGATGAGCTTTGGCCAGAATAACTTTTCCATTTCCCAAGAGTGTAATAAACTTTATTCCCCTCCATATTTTCAAATTATCTTCTATTATACTATTATAATTGTAAGAAGTGGTAAGTCCACCCCAGTTGGAACGCTGCTTGCTTCCTGACTTTCCCCAGTATTAACTTCTACAGTACACCTTGTCAGTATTTGAAATAAGCTGAAATGTTATTTAAACTTCTAAGACAGCTGCATTGCATATCACTTCTTACTTAGCTTTTTTAATTTTACCTTTTTTTTTTACATTACATGCATATACCAAACCTCTAGATCTCATCAAAGCAAGGATTGTTGTCTGTGTCTAATAGAAAGTGCTTGAGATTCCCTCTTATGACTTCTATATGTAAAAAGCTACCAATTGCCAAACATTAGAAGGGAATTTATTAACAAGACAACACCTACTGTGTCAACTTTTCTCTATGACACCTTATATTCTGGCAATTATTTTTCAGCACCATATGTAAGCATGATTCTTCATAAACAAGTGAAATAACAAGAGTAAATAATATTTACCAAAAATATTGCATGTAGTCTTAGTTCTTAATTGAAATTCTGGGAAAAGCTAGGACCATCTGCAAGATAATGTACCTTCCCAATTTTTAAAACATGCACTTTGAAATAACAACAATGGTAACAAAAAAAGATATTTGAGTATTAAAATAGTAAATAAACAAAAGAGTGAAACAAAGTCTTCTGTACTGCCGTCAAATAAAGTAAAAAGATAACCTACACTGTTTTATTGGAAAGCTATGAAAATGTAATTTTCCAATGGATTTTTTCTCTTCATCTTTCTTTTAGAGAGGGATTCTGTGTATATTTTGCAATTGTTTCCCATTTTACTAAAACTTGATAGAAAGAAAAAAGTCTTGAGAGACATTTTCACACTAATCGCTAAAAATTTAATTTTGGTTTTGAAAAGTATTGATCACAACAGAGAAATAAGAATTGTGTTAAGAAAGAAATGAGCCATCATAAAGAAATTCTAATAGCAATTCGGGATTTGTGCTGTTGAAATAGTGTAGGTCTTCACTGAATTAATAAAATTTAATTGAAAGCACATAACTCTGGTTCAATATTACAAGCATCATTTTTGGTGGCATAAGCAGAACAGTTTCTCCCTAACACTCAGGAGACAAGGATTCAGAACCGAGGCTTGTAGCTTATAAGTGCAAGAATGATGTCTATGAATAAAACGACCTGAGTTATACGAACAAAACCGAGGAGTGATTATGCAGTATATGTTTTTAATTTTGGGTGTTTTCCCAGAAATTAATCTATGCAACAGCTTCTGTAAAACCTACATGCTCTTCTTGAATTCGTAGACCTATTGAATGTTTTAGGCTGGAATTCAGCTCTGGAGATCATTTAATTCATACTCTTGCTCAATGACACGTAAGGTTTGTCCAGGTCATTTGCAGTCAGTTTCTGTATATCTCCATGGATGGGAATTTCTACAACCTCTTTGGGCCTCTGACTCTATGCATAACCACTCTTCTGTGGAAAACTCATCTCATTCAGTCTCATGGATTTTTTTTTTTTTTTGAAGCTTGCAATCAGCTCTTTACCCTGCACCTCTGAGAATGGTCCATTCCTGCAGCCAAAAAAACAGGGAGCTGAAAAAGGTGATTATATTCTCCTTCAACTAGTCTCCAACCTCCGCTATTCAATGGTCTCCAGGCCAGGCTGGTGCTTTGCCTATCAAGGAGCCCAGAACTGCACACAATACTTCGGCATCAGCACCATGAGAGTGAAAGAGAGGGGAATAATCACTTTCCCAGGCCTATGGGCTGTCTTCTTGTTAGGGCCACCCAGGATGTTCTTCGTAACAGAATTTTTTGCAAATGTTTAAAAAATTTTTTTACCCTATGGATACCATGAGGATTCTGACCCTTTGGATTGCTGAGCCTATGGATGTGTTTGATTTTCTGAAATTATTTAGCCCTAGGCATTTCATATATATGAAAAAAATGAAGCCTACCTGAGAGAAGATAGTAAAACTTGCAGGAATCATTCATAGTCAAGCCAGCTGGATACAATTACTATTTAATTGTGTGTTAAATATGCTTTCAAACGTCCAACTTTTAAATAAAGTCAAAGCCCATGTTTTAAAAACAGAACAAAACCAGAAGCAACTTTAACTTAGTAAAATGAGAAATTTATAACATCTAACCAATATGGGAGACTACTAAATTGTTTTGTTTCATGATAGACTGCAGACATTTATCATTGTGAAAGTCTGTCTGATAGGAAACTTGAATTCTTCTGGGATGGGTTTGGATTTATTTTTCCCTGTACTTGTCTTACATATTCCAAGTGCAGAAGATTTTACAACACTGAGAAGAGCTTTTGTTTGAAAAAAATTCTCCATCATGTTTGGTGAAATCAGAATCAAATCCTTCCAACTTTCTTTCTTTCTTTCTCACATGGATCAATTATTTATTGGATAGCACAGATACTCCTGCCATTAATTGTATTACAATACGTGAAATAGGATATTCTCTTTATTTAGCTATTTTCTACCAAGTGGATGATTAGGTATAGTATCTGTTGGCATTTGACAAATTTAAGAAAACTTGCATTCTGAATATACAGTTGGCAAAATAAATAAATATAATAGTAGAGCAATGAAAAATGTAGTATTATTTGTGTTTTGTAATTGTTGTTACTTTACTTCATGATTATTTGAAGCAGTAAATGAAGATGACAAGTACCTGTACAAGGAATAGTGGAAAATAATAGGGTGTATCCCTATAATTGGCTAGTTATGTATCAGTCAGACACAACACTCAAATCTTTCCACAAACAGGTGGAAAGTGACTCCTTTTAAACACATGCCAAGTCCCGCTGATATGAATTCACTGGTAGCAAAAGGATGAACCTTCCTAAATACCCTAGTAGTTGGGAAAAAAATCAATTTGAGAGGCATCAAATTTGAGGGACAACTTGGTCTGACTTTATGTATTACCAAATTATTAACTTACGCAAGGCATTTATCTTGTCAAACATGGAAAACTTCTTCACGACTGAAAAGACTATAAGTGAAGTGAAAAATCCTGAAATTATCAGTAGCATCCAGAAATACCTTCCCGTGTTCCGGCTGTTGCCAGAAAAATCACATTTAATGGATTTAGTCTTGCCTTATTCCTTATTTTTCAAAGTGATTGACATTGTTGTTATGATATAATTTGAAGGTGTGGAATAGTCAAATAGTGTTATGTTTAATTATGTTTAATAAAACAAAACCTAACTTTTTCTATACATATAAATGTATATATGTGTATATGTATACATATATGTGTATATATATATATGTATATATGTGGAAAGATTCTGTGTCATGGGGAAAAATAGACAAATAGCTAGGAGATATAACTCAAGGAACAATCATGTAGTCAGAAATCGAGTAGATGAAATAGCAGGCCTTTCATGTCAAGTATTTTTAGGATTAGAAAAACAGTGGAAGTAAGATGACTATTATTCTGGAGAATATTTCTTATTTATGTCTGAAAATATTCAGCTGTACTTAAAAATAAATAAATGCACAAACCAAACAAAGGAAAATTCAGAAACTATTGCAGAATGCCAAGAAACACCATTATCTCAACAAAACACAGACACCCTAAATTACAATTGATTAATTAAGAAACTCTGGGGAATTAGGGATCAATGTTGGCAAAACTTCTTTAGGGATAAATTTATTTGCATGAATCAGTGAGTATGGCGGTTCAAAAGCAGTGTGGAAAATCAATGTCAGTCCCTCAACACTACCACCCTTCCCACAAAAACATCTTTACTATTCACAGAAGAGAGAGAGATGTTCTATCATAGTGAATGGCCTGAAGCTGTGTTGCAGGAGGTTTAGGTTGGATATTAGGCAAAGGTTCATAGCCAGGGGTGTTTGGGCACTGGAACAGGCTCCCCAGGAAGGGGTCACAGCACCAGCCTGACAGAGTTCAAGTAGTTTTTGGAAAAGGCTCCCAGGAACGTGGTGTGACTCGAGGTGTGTCCTTTTCAGAGCCAGGAGTTGGACTTGATGATGCTTGTGGGTACCTTCCAACTCAGGATATGAAATAATTCTATGAAAGTTCCATTGTTCTGGCTTATTCAGAAGCTAAAAATTTCTTTAAATGAAGGAGGTTTAACAAGTTGTCTTGAATGTGCTATAAGTATTGAAATAAATATTATTATTTATTGCAATCTACACCATGTTCTGAAGAGCTGTTTTAGTATGTCCCTGGATTTTTTAATATTTCTGGGAAACACTAGGGAATATTATGATTTTTCTTTAAATGAAAGTAATTTCCAAAGTGCAACTACCAAAATAAAAATGGGTTTTTGTCAGAAGAGGGAAATTGTAATTTCCTATAATCTTCGAGTCATTTGGACAATATATGGGTAGTTATTTTCTTACTTGCTTTAATTCTTATGATATGAAATAATGAAATAATTTCTTTCCTAATAGAGAAATGAAAACTGATAATTTTTAATCTATGATACCAGCCAATTTTGAGGGACAGGACCTTTCCATTTTTATTTGCATTTTTTTCAAAATTTTTGCAAAAATAGATCGTAATGTAAAGCCAAAATAAATAAAGAGGACAGTGATTTTAATTAAATTTATTTTAAATATAGATTAAAATTTAAGTGTATCTGAGTAATATATTAGTTTGATTCAGAATAAACTTAGTAATAAAATTACACCACATAATTTTTAATAGAACTTCAATATTATATTACTGTTATATTTCAATGAAAGATAATGCAGGCTACAGTTTCACTTGATTTGTAAAAAAAAATTATTGAATATTTCAATATTATATTTACATCATACTATTAAAAACAGTCCTGGAAAGAAATACCATGGTTTCACCTTTATCAACAGATAAACAATTTCATACTGATGAAGTTGGTGAACAGAAATTGCTTATGTAAACCAAATGTCAGCTTAAATCTTATGTAAGTCTAATATCAATTTAAGCTGTCAGCAGAAAGACACTTGATGAAAATACTCTATTGTTTTGCAGGTCTGACATGCACTTGTCTTTTTTGGAAATAAGTGGCTTTTTTTTCCTCCACTTAAAATGTGTAAGGGTAGTTTATGTGCTAAAAGGCAGGGATACAGGTTCAGGAGAGCAAAAACAAGGAGAAAGAAAGAAAGAAAGAAAGAAGAGAAAGAAAGAAAGAAAGAAAGAAAGAAAGAAAGAAAGAAAGAAAGAAAGAAAGAGAAAGAAAGAAAGAAAGAAAGAAAGAAAGAAAGAAAGAAAGAAAGAAAGAAAGAAAGAAAGAAAGAAAGAAAGAAAGAAAGAAGAATAAACTGCCATTTCTTAGGGTTTTTATTCTATTTAATCAAATCTGGTATTTCTCTTTTACACATTTAATCAGTATTTCTTTCCCTTAGATCATAAAATTTAACTTTCTATGTGGAGAGATTCCTACACTAGTATTATTATTTTTCCTAATCATTCTAATAAAAATTTTGAGGTGTTGCTTTTAGTTACAAAACCCCTTTTTAGATAGAGTAAGTACTCTGAATTTCAATATTCTAAAAAATGATCCATGCACATCAGTCCTCACTGTCTTAAAAGACAATTAAGAAAGTTCCTGCAAATTAAAAAAATATTTTATATTGATTAATTATATTACATGAAGTATTTACTGTGACTCTTCTTCCCATGGAAAGTATTGTTTATTTAGCTTAACTCACTTCATCTCTAGGTGAGTTAGAAGTTCTTTAATTTAACTTCAGTTCTGATTTTGCAAGTCTTTTAATCTTTGAATAGGGAGCGAATAGTCTTTAACTAGTCCTTCATAAACCAACCTAATAATTGATTTTAATTAATTTCTCTAAGCATCTCTCTCTAGATATACCCTAAAGAGAAGTATCCTGACAACTGGAGGTTGAATTAAAGATTGCAAAAGACAGTAAAACAGTTAATAGCTTTGTGAAGCTTTAGGTTCTTTTCTCCTATTTGGTGGAGTGCTTTCCTGCTTCTGTGTTTTGATGTAGGACTAATGATGAACACAACTGTATTTCCTTCTAAAAATTAAGAAGCCTCATAAGCTTTATATAAGCCTCAGTCACTTAATATGTCTTAGATATCTGCATGGGCAGCAAAGTCATCTTTTTTATTCTGCTTTTTGAATATTTTGAGATTATATATATATTATTTTGAGATTTAATCTATATTATATTATAGATTAAAAGTGTCCCATCAATCCTGCACAATTACAATTCTCTGTTCCTACTATTACTAATTTTTACTTTTAATAAATACTTAATACCCTTATTTAATAGTGTATTGGGTTTGTGTGGCCAGGCTTTGGTAGCTGAAGGGCTACATGGGTGGTTTCTCTGAGAAGCTGCCAGAAACCTTCCCCACGTCTGGCAGAGCCAATGACAGGAGGCTCCAGGATGGACGTGCTGCCAGCCAAGGCTGAGCCAATCAGAAATTATAGTCATACATTCTATGGCTATTGATCATTCCATAAGTATGTTTAGAAAAAAAAAACAAAAAAAAGGTGTGTGAAAATTCACCACCAATATATGAATAAAGTGCTGTTTAGCTAATTTGGATTCCACAAACCTGGTCGCCTAATACATAAGAGAGAATTTCTCAAATTTGGTTCCTAGAAACTATTTGGCTCCACAGAAAGGGAATATTTAGACCCCTGTGGGAATGCAAACCAAAGAAACTACTGCAAGCAGTTCAAAGTAGGAAAGATGACTTAATCTGGTGAGGACAGCTAATACCTGTCTATATACCTTTTGCAAAAAATGATCATGGCTTTTTTTTGGCACAATTGAATGAGCATAGCTTAGGGCTTCATGTCTCCTACAACACTCTAATATCTTGCATAAAATGAATGATTATGTGGTGGTAAACTTTGAGATGAGAGAAGTTTATGAACTACATTTTCCTTGCTCTGTATTAATTACATTATTTATTTACTTATTAGACTATTTTTTTTATGGTGGCAGACTAGAGATCAATTTATCCTTGCTATCAGAAAAAAAAATCCAAAAATTTTAAAGGAACAATTTGTCAATTTCTGCACTTCAAACATTAAGACTTTTCACACATTGAAATAACATGAAGTCCAAGTTCAAATTGGAATGGGTGATAAAATTCTGCAAACTTGCTCTGAAGATGGCACACTGCTTGTATTTTCAAATGAGAGTTAGTAATTGACTCTACACTGACTAACATCACTAGAAGTTAACATAAAAACATGGTGTTAAAAATGTATTTCTTTTTACATTTCATATTAGTTATTGGCAAAGGCGATTGGTGGCATACAGTTGCCCAGCAACTTCTTACTGCTCTTTAATTCATCATGACTTCTTGTACATTGACCTAGACCTCTTTTGCACATTATCAATTGTATCAAGATTACACTTTACTATTGGGGATAATAATTTAGTTCCATAATGTTTGCCATTTTTCACCAGTTTGTTTTCAAATTTACAATTTATGGCCTATTTTGTAACACTGCTATCATTGATTCACTGAAGTGCTGAAAATTTTGTTGAATTTATCTCAGAATTTTGACAAGGTAATGACAGTGAAACAAGTCAGGTGTATGTAATGAATGACTTTCTACTGATCATGGACCATCTGCTACTTTGGTTTAGATTTATCCTCATTCTTTTAGCCTACTGATCACAGGTAGTAGTGGCACTTACCTTAAAATATATGGTAAACCCGATAGGTAGAATTTTTCAGCTAGGAGTCCTATTTTAATTTCTGTGCTTAATCATTAATACCTACCTCTCAATTTCTTCTCTCAATGCCTAGTTAAGGTACTATTTTCTTCAGTATCCACTATTTCAGATGATAGAAATTCCATTTTGCAACTATTCTTATAATGGACAAAGCAATATATGATATATTGTCTGCTAAAAAGTAAAATGCAAAGTTTAGATTCTGCTGTACCTACTTTTCCTTTTACTTGGAATTGTCTCTTTTGGATATGGGATTGAGTTTCCATTATTGAGCAGGATGCATAAACATAATAAAAGACAAAGTGCAATAGAGATGAATAAGTAACAGATATAGACCACTGCACATCTCTAGATACTGCACTCAATAGATGGGAAAAAAGGCAGAAAAGTAGAATCAGACTCATACTTTGAAATTTTATATAAAACCTCCTATATATAAATTAAAGGTAGTATAGAAGAACAGTAGCATAAAATAAAAATAATATAAAAGGTAATATAAAATAAATTTAGTATAAAATAGAGATAGTTTTTGCACCTAATATATTTCTTCTTGACTATTGAAAAGTAGCTCTATGTCACATAGAAACTTATTTAGCTTTTCCTTTTCACAGAGGTGTATACATTTTTGATTCTTTAATTGTAATTTTGTATTCATTGATTCATAAAAAATGTTGTGAACACTTACTGTCAGAACGTGTGTACTTGAACCTTTTTCTACAAGAAATTCCATTAATCTTCAAGGCTGATGTCATTCTTGCTATGTGACCTTGGAGTGTTAGAGACATTAGACAAATATATGGACTACATGCACTACTATTGACAGAGAAAAAGGACATTGGCGCTAAATAATCCAATGGTAGAAGACAACCAAAACTTGCCAAAAAAGCAAGCTTGAAAATTCAGTCTAATTTTGTGTCAGTTTTTAAGCAAGAAGAATAATCCTTATAAGATTCACAATCAGTTCAAGAGTCATTTCCACTCCCTGTCTCTTTTTTAAAACTGGCAGGATTCCTAAAAATCTGACACAATATTGAATTCAAACCTAAATTATATTTCTGTCTCTATCATTCTCTGAAAATCAGTACCTTTTCAAAGATGCCTGCTATTGTGTTACACACACACTCTCAGTCTTATATTTTTTTCCATTCAGTAGCCATTTTTCTACACAAAGTGTATCCCAGTGTGCCAACAGAAAGCACAGGATCCAGTACTGTGTTGAGAAATAACAAAATTGCAAACATGTATTGAATTCTTTGGAGACAGGAAAAAGAATTCACATGTAGAATTATTTTCATGTTCCTTTTTATTCAATGCTTTTGTATATGAACTGAAATAATAAAGATGACAAAATAAAATTATCAATTTTGAAGAAATGTTGTGAGGAAAAGCAGCATGAAATACATAAGTACCATTCAATTGTTTTTGGGTATATCTATATTTTTGAAAGCTGTGATAATAAGTTATTTGATAAGAAACGTCTTCTTTTCAGGAACACAAAATTGTAAATTAAAAAATAAGATAACAACACAGATCTCTTTTTTCAATTCTAAGCATATTTTTGTATGTTTTGAAACACTTGAAATATTAAAATCTTGACTGCCTACTTAATTTGTGTGTCACTTTCACCTGGAAGAAAACCAGTGTACAGAGAGGAGTCTAACCAGAAGATTTTAGAAGATGACCTCTTGAGAAAACATTTTTCTTTTATGTTGTGTTGACTACACTCTCTTCTGACTAAATCTACCAAGAATCAGGAGTCAGCATTTTAATCAGCTCTAAGTTATCCTTCCTTAAAATCATATGTGTTTTTAAAATATATAAACTGGCTATTCAAGGAGAAGAGAACTAAGTCCCAGTGATAAGCACAACAAACCACCTGTTGTAAACTATCAGCAGTAAAGGAAATCAAATGGCCATGATTGCTAAAACAGCATCAGCCAATATACAGGCAAAAAAGAAGGCTTTTAATCAATTATTTGAAAAATGTTGAAAAAATATAAATTAAATTAACTTGGTGAGTAGTCATATACACCATTACATATAACTGTAATGACTTTTTAATGTACTCACCTTTTGTCAATAACATTGGTACAATGACTAACTACTGCATGTTACCTTTCTAAATTAATTTATCCTCAGCAATGCTTCCAAGACCAGAAAACAACCTTTTTGCTTCTGGGTTTGTGCATAACTTCAACACACTTCAGAACTTGTTATTTCTGAAAACATAGAAATTACATATGTGTAGTTTGAATATGTGATTGCAAATACTATTTATTTGTCACAGATTTACATTTTCCTTTCAACACTGCTAAACATTAAAGAAATGTATTTATTGCTCTATATTTCAAAATCATAAAAATAAAAACGTGTAGTGCTTTTTTTGTCATTAAAATTTTGAAATAAAACATTGCAAAAATATGATCAAAATTATGTTCATCAGTCACAGAATGGCTTGAGTTGGAAGGAATCTTGAATATTACCCAAATGACATATAATATAACCTATGACACAGGAAGGGACAATTTTCACTAAGACCCAGTTGTTCAAAGCTTCACCCCACCTAATCTTAAACATGGGATGGAGCATCCAGAATTTCTCTCAGCAATGTGTTCCAAGTGCCTCATCACTTTTGCAGTGACGATTTTCTTCCTAATATTTAATCTCAGCATACTCTCTTTCACTTCAAAGTCAATCTCCCCCTTGTCCTGTTACTGTCTACAAGTGTAAAATTCCCTTTCCATTTTTCTTATAGGCTCCCTGGGACAGGAAGGCTGCATTTATGTCCCCCTGAAGCCTTCTCTTCTCCAGCACGTTTGAGGAACTGAGCAGTCTGGCACAGTACTGCACTAAAATGTAAAGATTACCAGGATTTGCAAAGGCATTTGGCTGTTTGGGGTCCTTTACCTTGCAACTGTTGTTGTCATATGCTATATTTAGCCAAACACCTCTATCTCCTCTATACTGTCAGGAAAACAGAGAAGAAAACTAAGATTCTTATGGGTTGTAGCCATGAGAGCCATGAGCTCTTACAGTCGTAACAAACCTTGTCCTGAAGGACTAGAACTGCAAAATTTACTTCAAAAATAACTTTTATATCTGAAATTATGTTTATATGGCAGGATGGGTTATTTGTACTACATAGTTTTACTTGATACTGAGCAAAAAATCCCTACAGTATTCTCCCTGATTTTTGAGCAACTGACTTTGTTGTGCAGTTGTGTTATTTATACCCTTATCTTTCAATTTATATGCTTAATTCATTTTGACAACTTCACAGTCCCTCCTTCCACAGTAACTTAAAGTAGCTTCATGGCCCAGGGTTGCAGACTGTCTGAGCTCTCTGCCCTTGCAGCATGACTAGAGAAAGCCGGAAAATCTCTACTGAACATTGATGAGAAGTCTCACTTGCCATTTAACAGTGTTTCATGTATTCACCAAAACCCTGTCTAATCTTAATAAGCTTTTGTACGCCTGAAAGGTTGTTTTTTGCCCACCCACTCCATCTAGTAAGAGACAGTTCTATAACCATTATAATTATGGAAATCTGAATCTAAGGAAGATTTAACACCTACATATGCAAGAATGAAAATTCTGCACCTTCCCCACACTTACGTAATCTGCCTTCGTAGGCAACCAGGATAATGGGAATGATAGTTAAATCACAATTCAGGGTCTGAAAGTTTGCTTGAAGAGAGCCAAAGAGTCACTTTATTATAAATGCTTTTTTTGATCTTTATTAAGGTTTGTTGTATTCTTTAATAACTTTTTTAAAGATTTAAAAAAAATTAAATTTTCTATTAGGAGGAGGATTAAAATGCTTTGAACCTCTCTACTTACTCCATGCACAGTGAATTTGTCAGGATGTAAAAAAGAGTCAGAACATAAGAACAATGCATATCATAGGTTTTCAAATTAAATGAAATCTTGCTTTTCTCTTTCTTTAACATTTATATCACCTTTATCCTCTTCTGAGCATGGTTCTTGTGTGAAATGTGAAAAGACAAATACAGCCATGGCTAAAAGGAGGCTAAATCCCATTTCTATGATAAAACATGATCTCTACAATGTTACAACATGTAAGGTATCTTTAGGTACACCTAAAATGAAAGTGGTTTGAAAAGAGTGAAATGCTCCAGCAAGATATTACAGTTTTCCCAGAAATCATAAAAAGTCATCTTTTTCAGACTTACTCTTGTTTTTTCAGCATCAAACTGATTAAAAATAATTCAAAATCAAAAGTAGGAGGATCGAAAGTGTGTCAGTCTTTCATTAACTTTCCACTTCATTGAAAATACATAAATACAACGTACTACTAATGCTCAGCAAGAAGAATAATACAAATCGTATTTTCTTATTTTTATTTAGAATAGTCTCAGTTATTATCAATATAATTTACACAGTCAACTTAAGGTTTAACTTTAAATATTTAAGATTTTCTAAGCCAAAAATTAAAGGATATCATAGCATTTACATCTTTGTTCTAGTATCTCAGTTACATGCCTCAGATGAGGTGGGATAAATTAGGTCTAGGATATAGACAAAAGGTATAAATAACATATAAACTGTTATATACATTTTTCAAGTGAGGATCTTCTGAGCTGGAACCCTACAATATATTACACAATATTTTTGACTTATGTTAAAAAACTGAATGTTTAACAGGTTCTCTCTAACTACCTTCTTGGTTATGTTTTGACACACAATTTATCTGCACTTGCAGTCGAGAGTATTTGACCAGGGTGTTTCTTATCTCTCTCTGTCACTTTTTCATGGAATTTTACTGGGACACATATACCCCATCTAATTAATGAATGATGTGTATAGTAATTAGCCTTTAGTACTGTAGGTAAAAGAGAAGTCCAAAATGTATTTATTTTTATGTATATGTTAGGATGCTTTTAATACATTTTTGTATATATAGGTATATGCATAAACAGTAAGTTTAGCAAAAAAGTTGATATTTCATAAAAATTAATAAAAAAATTTTCCTCTGAGTTTACCAGGCAAATTTTTATCAGCTGAAATGCAAATTTCCATATTTTGTTATTCAGTTCATTATCATTATAAAAAGTCTGTCACAATTAAAATACAAATAGAACAAAGGAATTTTTTTGCTATTTCACAGTGTTATTAATTGTATTCCTATCATCTCCAGGGTTTGCTCAAGTTTTATTCAACTCTGTGGGCACCTTTAAACTGATTTCTTTGTGAATTAGATCAGACCTTTAATCTCTGAAAGATTAGTACTGTACTGTAGTTAGATAGTAGTTTTCCTTTTAAGCATCTTTTACATAATAAATGACACAAGTTTAATCAAAGATATGTCTTTTGGCAGCTTATTCAACAGTTGCTATCAGTTTCATCTCTAACATGAGCCTGAAATCTGTGCCTTAAAATTAGCTGAAAACTTGGCAAAATGGGAGATCCATAAAGAAAAAAAAGGAACTGGATACACCCTTGGGTCATGAATAACAGAAAAATGCTTTTACAGTGATATCTGAGTCTTTAAGATATTAGTTTTTGTTCTCTTGTTTCTTAAAGGAGGTGAAAACTGAATGTATCTGCTGATCTTTAATTCCACCTGCTCTTACCAGAGTAAAATCCTGCCATGCATAAAGACTGTAGACTAAATTTACTTTAACAAGAAGAGTGCCCAGTGGCTTTTCCAGAAGGTTCCAGAAGGTAAATAGTCCAGACTCTGGCTCCTCCTGCAGAAGCATGCACATCTCTTGGAGGCTTGGATCATATCTGTTCCTCTATCAGGTCAGAAACTCCAAAATATCTCACATAGCACTCCCCACCTCTGCTCAGGTAAGTGACTTGCTCCCTGTGAATCATATTTCTGTCCTCATTTTCAGAGAAAGAAATAATTGGTATTGAAGCACTATAGACATTTATAATTAAAATCAGTGGCACCAATAGGTAGAAGCATTTTAGTGCATTTGACACATTTGGGTAGTTTTATAAAGACAGCAGATTCATTACAGTAAATTGCCCCCATTGGGTCTCAGATATATCCTTTGGCTTAGGTCAGTCAAATACTGTTTTGAAATCTTATTTTGTAGAACTCATACATGCCTCAACCAGCCTAAACCAGCAGGGGTTTTTCAGTGTAACCAGCACTTTCAAATTAATTTCAAACAGAAAAATCAAAATGGATTCTTCTGTGAATTTAGACAACATCCCTAGTGAAGTAAAACAAAAGGATCTGCCCACATTCTTTCCATGAAAAAGCTCATTTAAAAACATATTTTTTAGAAACATTCAAAGATTTGGGAATTCATATTGGTGCTTCTTCAAAGGAAGTTAAAGAGTCCAATTTTTAGTTATCCCACTTACAGTAAAAGCCATTAAACATATGCACCCACTGAATAAAACAGGAAATTGGACATATTTTTATTTCAGACACCAGATCTGTAGCAGTTAGTTCATGGCAGAAAAAAGATAATGAAATTGAAAATCACTGAATTTACTGGAAGGTTAATAAATCACAATTAGAGGCTGACTGATTGATGCTTTAATACTTTTTGCATCACAGGATATTTTTGGAATGTATTTGAATTAATCATCATGATGAGCTATTGTGATATGTTGGACAGAACAGTTTTAGCAAGAAATGAGTCATGTAAAGAGAAATACAGTTAGAAAGAGAGATGTCATCTGTATTTCTATGTGGCCAGACAGAGTACTGCAGAGGCCTCTAGAAAGGGGCAAAGAATACACAGAGGAATAAATTACTAAACATTCCAATAAAAATATGAACACATGCTATTTAAATCTGACAACTCTAGAAAAGTTTACAAAAAACACATTTCAAAAAGTATGGTAAACCTCTTGCAGCAGTTTTCCACTACTGGTTTTCCACTTTCTGTTCCTTTTTGAGAAGTTGACAGTCAAGTATTCACCTTTTTTTCTTCACTTCTAGGTGCTCTTCAGCTCCTATAGTCACTCCTTTCAAAGCCTTGTAAAATATATGGTCTAATTTAATGGGTTTTTCTCCAAAACTCCTTCTCTTTTGCCCTTAAGGATGGAAAAAAAACAAACCATAAAACCATAAAATAACTTCCTTTAATTAATTTAAGAACTATCTCAAGAGATGCTGTTTCCCTAAATGTGCTGGCAGTCATCTCTACAAAATTACCTAGTAAGCAATCTTTTGTTTATTAGAAAAATGAAAATCCCCTGTTAACATTAGCATTATCCAGTAAGGAGTCTATCTTCCAATCTTATTCAACACTTTGGCTACAAAAGATTTTACATTTAAAATGCCATACAAATGTCTAAACAGCAAATTTTCTGCTGTATATAAATGATTCTTGACTAAGAGCAAGTACAGCAGCAATCCATTGCTTTGCAGTAGAAACTTTGAAGATTTTTCTTCAAGATTTTTGAAATGGAACAGTACTACTGGATCCTGAACATTTGTGTGTGTTTTGTAAATATTTCATCATTGTCATTATCCATTTAACAAAGAAGGTGTTCGCAGATTTTAAAAAACTAACAAAAATAATTCTCAAGAGACAAAGCACTAAAAGTTTTGTTCATACTTTAAAGGAAGAAAGTTGCACTAGACTTTTTTCTTCCATGCAAAATATTTTTTCCAAGTTCAAAATTCTACTCTTTGAGTTGCACTTACTACACAAAATTTTCCTAATAGTGAAAATTTTTTTTTTTGTTTTTCTCTTTGCTTCATGTAAGCATTGGATTTTTTCCAAATGACTTTAGAATTAATGATTAGGGTTGAAGTGTATGAACAGAAATTTTACTATGCAAAATCGCTACTTTATGTAAACTTCTCATTTTCGTATTATGGAAAAAAAGGTACTTTACACAACAAAGGAGAGCTGCTCAGCATACACCTTTTCAGACTTCTACACTATTCTTTAGACTGAAATATTAGATTTCACTTAGTAGTGTATGAAACAGGGCTACCTGGTGCATAAAACTAACTAAATGTAAAAGCAATTTCTTGGCTTGACTTAAATAATCACAGATACAGTAATTTCTAATTCTTTCAAATTCTTTCATTTTAGGATCTCTGGGAAGGGGCTCTGTGGAACAGGCAGAAGTTGTTCTGGTGGGCAGCAGGCTGACCATGAGGCAGCAGCATCCTTTGAGAGCAGCAGAGACCAACAATATCCTGGGCTGTATGAACACAGCTGGGCAAAGTGACTATCTCATTTACTCTGCATTCAGTGGGGCTTATCTAGAATACTGCATCCAGTTTTGGACCCTCAAGACAGAAAAGGCATTGATAAATTGGAGTTAGTTCAGCAGGGGACTCCCAGGATACTGTATTACACTAATACTTGATTAAAAAATTAATACCCCAAGCAAATATACAAAAGTATCCTTAAAATGTGAAAAGTTTTGTTTTGTGTTCTTTGTGTAATTCCTGTATCTTTAAATATCCAGTGAGGTGTTGAAATTTCTGTAGAATTGAAAGTGCATAGCAAGGCATTTGAACGGTGTGTTAATCTGCTGACCCTTAAGTTTATTTTGCATAATACGTAAATCACTCTCTCTAATCAAAAGTACTTTCTTGCTGAGCAACCTTATTGGTGGATTTCAGTTCCCGACTGAAAATCCTTTCTAATAAGAAGGGATTATTAAATTTTGATTAGCATCAGATTATATTCATTTTATCAACCAGCTGACATTTCTGCTAATTGAGGATAAATGCACTAGTCTGATACCTCCCCAAAACACAGAACATATTAAAAGTCTCAGCACAGGCTGAAAACTTAATTAATATTCATTGTACTTCCTGGAAGCTACTGGTTGCCTAAACCAGAGTGTTGCAGATAAAGCTGAAAATGCAGTCTCTACAATATCACTATTTGGCACATTTTTCTTGAATTATTAAATAGAAATTATATATCTAAAGTTATTAGCAAAGTGTTAATGTAATGACTTTAGTCATTACAGACCTTTCTGTGATAAACTATGCTTCTGTGTAGTTATTAAAGAACACCAGGCTAATGCTGATTTCCAAGTCAGGAAAATTTCACACAAACTTGAAAAATTGGGAACAGAAAAAACATGAATGGGAACAAAACAGGTCCTCTTTTCTGGTAGCAGTACATAGGATTAGTAAAAACATGGACATATTTCTTTCTTTCTTTCATTACTTTCATCAAACCTGAGAAGAAATCTGAATTATTTGAAATGAAAGATACTATTGGTTTTATTTATTTATTTATTCATCGCACTTCCTGCAATGCTTCACTGTCATACTCTAAAATGGCTTTATTTTGCTGTGAAATATTGTTATTCCAAAAGGCTTAAGTTACCTAAAATGCAGTCTTTCTTTAAAAAAGAATCTTGTGTACCTCACAGTTTAAAACCCAGCAGTTTAGCTGTTTCTCAGTTTAGGTAAGAAATCCAGCAAATGCAGCTTTTAGATAATGACACAAAAATGAAGCTGAAAAGAAAGTTATTTTTTTCCAAGGATAAACAAATGGATAATCTCTGATATCCTTTTTTCTGTTGTGAGTAGGGTAGATCACATCAAATGCACAACACTGACACTCTCACCTAACTGCAACAGTCTTAAAGATAATATTGATTTAGATAAAGGACAAAAAGATTGAAGAAAATCTATGCCAAATTGAATATCAGTTTATTGTATCAATTGTTATGAATATTATTATACTAGTGCATTTATTTACCCAGATAATCTCTGGAATATGCAATTCTTAAGTAATCATTTTTTGTTTGCATTAATAATTGAATTAGAATAGAGTACAATTGCAATATAATTAGCAATTCAAATCAGATTCAAATTTGTGAAAAGTACACCGAATTTCAATTGTAGCTAATTTGCAAGCATGGTAGGATTTTTTAAGGGTTTGGAATTTTATAACATTTTCCTTTTGATATTCTGACATATCTAGCCACACAATATTTTATATTAACAAGTTTCACACTAAACAAAAATATGATATCAAATGAGTTAGAATATTTTTTCTATTTTCTGTTCTGATTTGACAATTACAGTATAAAATGATTGGCATAAAATTAATTAAAGTAGTTGCAATTCACTTTAAAATCATAATAATCCATTTCAATCAGCCTGGTTTATTGTAAATCCTTCATTGCATTTTGTGGTATAAATGTCAACATGAAAGTTCTTATCGTTCCACAAACTCAGAAATCCAGTTACATGGTGACCACAACTTTCATTTCATTAAGAGCATTTTCACTTGTTTTTATACTTTGTGACATTTTACTTCAGAGTTATCCCCTGAGAATTTTGCTAAGATGTCTTGATTGAGAAAACAGAAGGAAAACAGAAAGTATATTCAAAAGTAAAATAACTTAATGCACCAAAGACCTTATTCTCTTCAGACTGTAGCGGAAAGAATTTGATACTCTCTGTGTCTCATTTTCTTTTAGCAAACATTTAAGAGGAAGATGTCTTTTGTCACTGAAAAAAATACATACTAATATCACTACTACTGGCATTGTAACTCAGTGAAAATCCCTACTGCTTTAATTGCAAGGATATAGGTTGTTCTGCAATGCTGGGAAATGCTCAGAACGTGCCAGG
Source organism: Melospiza georgiana (assembly GCF_028018845.1). Lineage (NCBI taxonomy): Eukaryota > Metazoa > Chordata > Aves > Passeriformes > Passerellidae > Melospiza > Melospiza georgiana. The sequence goes on along the minus strand of NC_080430.1, from coordinate 127,002,296 downwards.
ATCTGTCCTTTCGCCTTTCTTGTAGAGAAATAAGATAAAATTTTAATACTGTCAACATTTCCTATTATTCTTGGTTTAGAACCAGATAATTATTGCAACATGAGCAGAGTGGAACAAACTCCAGCAGCAAAGTTTCATGATAAACTACTCCTTTTTCCTTGAAAGTGGGCAGAACTGGTACACACACATAAAAAGTTGTCACACATGCCCAAGTTGTATATTGTTCAGGTACGTGCATATTGAAACAAGCATATGGGAGAACAATAGCCTTATAAAAACACCCTGCATTTATTTGATACAGATGGATCTACATACTGTTCCTGCAGCATATAAAACTGTAGCATCTGGCCTTTTGCTGTCCTTCTTTGAAGTATTATTCAGCTATAATTGTGAATCATCAAATTTATAACAATGTAGATGTGACCTGCCTGTCTGGATATAAGCAATTGGCAAAGTGAACAAAATCAGTAATGGACAAACTCAGTAATGCTTTCAGAAGAACTTAGACCACTTCTTTTCCTCATATTGATGTTAGTTTGGAAAAAAAAAAAAAAAAAGACAAAAAAGTGGAATTACCTTCTCCCTCAGCATTTCAGAAAAATAACTGGTGAAGTTACAAATTATTGTATCCCTGCAAAAAAAAAAATTATAATTAGAAAACGAAAGCAGGAATTTTGTTAAAGTTCTAACATCTTTTCTGTAGCTTTGTCCTCTCTAAAGAGGTTTACACAAGCTGCTTCCACTTTTGCCTAAATAAAAATCATTAAGGACTCTATCAACAAAGTAATTCTTTCTGTTAACTAAAGAAAGGCATGCTAATATAGCCTCAAACTTATTTACACCCATGTGAATAGCAATAGCTCAATTTTGATCTGCGTTATTCAGCAACACTTTCACTAAATATCAGAGCTTCTCTGATTTGAAAATTAATGATTTTGAGTTTCAGTATCAGAACATACCAGAAAAACACATTCTCAGTTGAGATGATCTTGGTTGTAATCCTACAGTCACATAAAAGGAATTATTCCTGCTATAGATGATTAGAGATTATTCATATTAGAAGGGGTGTCAAGCTCTTTTTCAAGAATAATATAGAATAAAGAATTAAATTCTTGAATATTTATTGAATGCAGTAAAAAACCCAGGGAAAAATGTAAATTTTTTCTGAAATTTTGTTGAAAGTTTTGAGAAGAAACTACAAATCACAAAATATTCCCCATGTAAAACAAACAGAAAGCACACAATAAAGTTCATATTTCAAATATGACGGCAACTCAATTTATAATACATTTGGGGAGACAGACAGTGAAATTTCATTAAAAGTCCAATCCTTTATCAAGACCAAAATCAATTTACAATGGGAAATACTTTTGCTGTGTTTTAACCTTGATTAATTTCAATTTGCATTTTGTTTGCAGGTTTGAGTGTAGAATTCTATACCAGACAGTTGAATTGCAGTTGCATTCCTGGAATTGAGCCTTTTCATGTAGGACTCACACCAGGAACATGCTAATTCTTCCTTTCAGAAACCTTAACATTCTCCAGAGGTTAGGCATTCAAAATTCCAGAGATTCTTTTCTCAGTGTCAGCAATAAAATTCTTTCTTCCTTAAACTCCAAGTGGCTTGCTTATTTAAAAATATGCAGGAAGGGAAAAAAGTGTTGATAATAATGTTAACATAATGTCACAACTTTATTTATGAGACTTTATCCTAAAATGAAAGCAATAACTTCTGGTATTGCCTGTAACTGTAAACATGTTTTGTTTATTTGGCAAAAGACAGATGAGAAGAATCTCAGCCCTACAAGGCTCTTACTACCTGTCCCAGCTTGAGCAGGGAAATGGAGAATTTTCTCTTAGTAGATAAATAATTTTTTGATTCAGAGTGAGAATAAAATAGATAACATATTGATGTTTTTGGTGTTGATAAATAGTGTTTAAATTAATTCATGGACTTTTTACTTTCCCATGATCTGCTAGTGAGGAGCTGCAGAAAAAGTTGGGAGCTTGGGATCATGGCCAGGACAGTGACCCAGACTGGCCAAAGGGATATTCCATGATACAGAATATCATATCCAGTGTATGGACTGGGGACATTACCCAGCAGGACACTGATCATTGCTTAGGGTCAGACAGGGTATTGGTCAGCAGATGGTTATCATTTGTATCGTGCATCATTTGTTTTCCTTGGGTTTTGTCACACTCTCTCCCTTCCCTTAAAATCATCAGCATCATCATTTGTTTCAATTATTAAATTGTTCTAATCTCAACCCATTGGATTTACCTTTCCTTTCTGATTCTTGTCCCCATGGAGGATGAGAGAACCGGGAGTGAGAGAGCAGTGCATGGTACTCAGCGGAGTCTGTTTTGACTTAATCTTGTCTCCAAAGAAGAGGTGAAAAGGAAGGATCAAGTTCAATGTAATTTAACAAATTTGGGAAAGTGGAGTGCAAATGGAAGGGTAGAAGGGTTGGTACCATTTCAACAACCTGCAGTCAGTACGCTTGTCTCACAACAGCTGTGGCCTCATCAAGATTGTTATTCTGCCTTTTTGTTAAAATTCTGTAGTTCTTGCTATGTATCCTTACTTTGTGTTCTCTATATTTCATCAAGAAGTCAATGTAGTGCTTTTTCACAAGGTTGATTTTGGTGTTCCCATCTCTACAAATATCTGGAGCTACCAGCTATATTAACCCTATGCAGTGCGATTGTGCATTTTACACTTAAGAAACTCAAAACTCTATGGACAACTGCCAGAAATTAAAGCACTCAAACAAAAAAACCCCCACATTTAAAGCTTAAAAAAATCCAGAATAACTTTATTTCAACAGCAAAATATCAAAATGAAAGAAAAAACAAACAAACAAACCCAGCATTGCAGAAATTTAAAACTCATTTGAAATTATATCGTTTCCTCTTGAAAACCATCATCATGAATACCCTTATAAAGCCACCAAGGTGTGTTTCATATAGTTTCTGGTAAATAATAGTACACCGAATTATTATCCTTTTCCAAATAATTATTGAACAGTAAGATCTCTGACATAGGTATTAAAAATTCTGGCATGAATAAAAGTCAAACTAGAAGTTCTTTATTAAATCAATATTAACAGTGATCACACCGCATACAAAACTCAGCTAATCCAAGCTACTACATAGATGCTCCAGCAGCTCTTTAGAGCTGGTCCTGTGAGGGTCCCTGACTCTCACTCTGCATGCAGGAATGCAAAGCCCACCTGACATCTCTTTGAGATGTTATTACACTGTTCCTCTTGGCAGTGGAGTTTGGCCTCATCTGGCTGGACCTTGCTTGCATTAGCACAGGTTCCTTGATGCTATGTCATGGTTTTACTTGTTGAGACTATTCTGATTTTAACAGTCATGTAAGAGATATTTAATCATTTGTCTACACTATCACTGAAACTCAGATAGGCAAAGTCTAGCATTATGAAAGCTCTTATATTTTGAAAGATATTTAAACATAAAAGAGTAGTGGTAGCAAGATATGGGGCAGGGTCTCTTTGGAGGTGGAGCACAGCATAAGACTATGCTGTACAATTATTAACACTGTCTTATGTACTTTCCAGATTCCTTCTTTAATCAAAAATATCATTAAATACAAAACACAGGCAAAAATTTCCTTTAAAAAGCCAATAAAGAGATGTTTTCAAACTAAATCTTAAAGTTTTTTTAAATGGTGACATATGACTGTTGAAAGTTATGTAGCATAAATGACTCCCTCTTCGCTTTTTGTCTATCACCTTTTGTGCTACAAAATGTTTATAGGGAAAATTTTCCCTTTTTTCTTATTTTGCTCTCTAAAACATAGTTTGCATGTTATTTCAAATAACTCATTTTAGTCATTTTGTCAGTTTGGTAACTGCTTCTGTCCATTTTATAATTTCACGCATGACATTTTCCATTACCTTTAAGTAGCCAGTGGCAGTTATTTAGAGAGTTTTTTCCTTCAAAATATTTCCATGGAGACTAGAATTAAATAGTCATTAAAATAGGAGAGTTTTTTTGTTCCTGTGAAATAGTTCTTGCGCAGCACTGGAATTACTGAAATTTACAATTACGTAGAAGGATAGAAATTTTTGGTTGGAAAAGACTTTTAAGATCATCCAGTCCATGTAGGAATTTAGAATCTGGGTGTGGGTGTGTTTGCGTGCATCTGTGTGGGGTGATGAGTCATGATGGCGATGCCCTTAAAAACATCAAGTTTAATATTGAGATAATGACTAGAATAATAGACAGACTGACATAGCTCTTCCAGTCCTTCTAAAGATTAAAGTGCCAATATACTCAAGAAATCTGTGGTTTGCAATAGCAAATAAACCTCTTCAATTTTTCCACAGCATTAACCTACAACAGCCCTGAAGAACAAACAATGAACATAGGTGCTTGTGTGAAAAGAATTAAATTTCAAATGTGCTGTGGAACAAAATCCATGCAGTGAAGCAGCAAATGATACTGGGGAAAAGAAACCCCAGTATTGCTGAATATGAAAATAATTTGAAACTTAAATGCAATTTAAAAAATAAAGACAAATATTTGTCTTTTTAATTGCAGGAAACATTAAAATAAACATTTTGTTTATCCGTCATGGGGACAAGACAAAAACAGCTGCCAGCTGTCTTTTGAGAAGAGAGAAGGATTGGTACATTTTCAAGCTGAAAAATAATTGTGAAACCTGTTCTTACAGTTAGGATGTATTGTGAGATTCTAGAATATTAACTCTCCAAAAATGCTTACTAATTCCTTAGGGAAAAAGTCTGTAATAATACAGTAGACCGGCAGTTACAATTGGTACCACAGATATTCCCAAAAGAAAAGCAACCAAGACTAATCCTAAAATTAAGGCATCTGAATATACTTAACTACAGTAATCCTGCATGTAAGGTACACCTCATGGTCATTAAGGCTTGATAACATCTGACATCACCATGCTCTACAATAAAAAAGGCTCCCAGAAATTTCATCTGAAGAACAATCATATTTGTTAAAAATATCTGATGGAGTGAAAGCTGTAAAAATCACACATTCAGCTGACACCAAAATATTATGTGTTCTATTAACCAGGATTTTTATTTGTATTTTTCAGATATTCAAATAAAGTTCTAAACAAATCTCAGTTTGGACTGGATGAAAAGAGTTTTCCCTGGTTCTGCTGAAATACAGATAATAGTCTTGAGAACAAACACCATATAAAACTAACTTAAAGACAAGGTGTTTTTAATTTATTTTTATTCACATCTTAAATTTACATACGTAAATGGAGGTAGGCAAACACACTTCAATACAAATGACCTGTTTACTCTTTTGGTAGCTTATTTAGACTCCCTCCCTGACATAAAACTCTCAGTTCTTATTTATTAAACTTTGAGTATGTTGGAAAGGAAAATCTACTCCTGTAAAGCTGTAAATTCACATTATAGAATAAAATATTGAAAGATCATAAAAAATCAAACAGTAAAACAGTAGGATTTTCTGAAGGCTTTCACATAAAACTGTTTTTAAAGGCAAAAGTAGATCTCCCACAACTACCCTTTTTCACAGAAACATTTCACCACAAGTATGCATTTAACTCAAAGCAAAAAAATTTTACTTGAGGAGCAAGAGATACAAACCAGAATAAAAGCCAATTCAACTTTGTTCTGTGACCATCAGAGTTGTCTCACTGTCTTGTGGAAAACATAGTTTGAATTCCTCATGCTGTATTCTTCTGCTTATGGTAAGATTGTGCTCTTGTATCAGATACCAGATGTGAGATCAGGACATCTTGTGAGACTAAAGAACGTTTTCTAAATTTACCATCTGTCAAAAGTCACAGAACTGTAAAATCCTACAATCATTTAGTTTAGAAAAGACCTCAAAGACCATTGAGCCAAACATTGCCAAACTGAACATGAGAGCACTTCCCTTAGCGCCATATCTACATTCTGCCGGTAACACCAGTTTTGGAACCAGGTATTGATTAGCTGCCTCCTTCTGTTTCTTCCCTCATCAATCCCTGTAACTGGAAGGACATTACTTGTGCTCCCAATCCCTAACCTATTGTCCCAAGCCCCTGAATTCACTCATACTTGTCCTCTGACTTCTTGTTACTACTTCATTGCTGACCACCTGACAATCAATATGTTGCAGGATTATCTGAGGGCTGTACTAAGGTGGGAATTTTTATCTTCACACATTTAACCTCAGCCCCCAGGAAGACAGCAAACTGCCCTATGGAGTGGGGCCAGTATTGCATTTTGGGCCTTCTGTTCCTTTTAGAAGGGCATCTCACATCATTTTTTCTTGATGGAAGCAGTTTGATACAGGGTGTAGGATGACATAACCTCAGGACACCCCCAACACAGATGAACCTCGTTACTGTGCAGTTCCACTTGCAGAGTCCCATATCTGCTGTGCTCGGGCACCTCGGGCAGTCACAGAGAAGATGCAGCTCTGTGTTGGTTAAAGATACAATAAAATTCACAGTACATTTTTTAATAGTCCAAGAATCTAAATAGTCTCAAAATTTTAACACTGAAAAATTGTCATGTTTAAATGAGAAAGGTTTTATGGTGTTCCAAAAAGGGTACACACACAACTCATTAATACAACACTCATCAAATTAATAAATTACTCATAGGGATAAAGTTGAATACTACAAATTTGCAATATGAGCTATCCTGTTTCAATAAACTAGGAGGACTGAAGGATTCCTAATGTACCTTGTGCATTTCAAACACAATGTTCTCTCATTAAAAGCCAAAAATTAAATCCCACAAAGCATTTACCAACGTTTTGTAACCAGACCTTTATTGTACTCAATACAAAAGTTACAAAGTATTCTTTTTTTTTTCTAGAAAATACCAGACTCCCTCAAATCCTTAAATTTAAAAAACAAGTATGGGAATACATTATGCAAAGGTATAATCCAAATGTTTTCATATTCTCAAGGAGAAGTATCTCTGCCTATAATATGAAAAGAAAATTAATGTTATTCTTTTCACAGGTCAAAAACCTCTTTTCTTTGCACAGCAATCTTACCTCCAACTGTGACAAATCAGGTACTTTGATTTCAGACAATATTATTCCTCCTCCTTGACTGATGTATTGGTAGTGCTTTTAGTGCTTAGAACTCAACTGGTTTTGAAAAATACAAAACAAGTTTTCTGTTTATGTATTTAAATTACAAATAGATGAAGATGACACAAATATAAAGATGAAGCTTGATATATAGATGATACTACAAAATAGGCCATTATATTGGTTACTGCTATCTGGCAAAAAATAGGAAAAAGGTTCTGTCTTTTTTTAATGTAATGTCCTGTCTATAGAATTACCAATTTCTTTTAGAGAACACATTAAAATATGATGTTATTTTTAGTTTTCAATCCTGTTTCTATGGAAACTATTATAACTGCAGTTTGTTAAAACATTTGACAAATGTCACTCTATTGGTTATTATAATCAGATACATGTCCGAATATAAAGGAAAAAACCTGAAAACTTAGTTCCATATCTAGTTTTTCAAAAATCCTAATGGGGTAAAGCATGAGCTTTTACCCAAACTCAAATTCAGTAAACATTGCAAAGATAAGAAGAGCTTTCAAATTGCCATCATCTGCCATCACATGTTACCTAAAAGAAAAATTAAAGAATTTTCTTGGGCAATAAAAGAGTACTGTTCTACTCAAGAATCTGTATTATTAAATGGAACTTTAAGAATAAGATATAGAACATAAATATAAGTAAACTGAAGTTATATTATTTAAATGGAAGATTGCAGCAGCATATTTACTGGGCACTTCAATTTTATTTGAAGACTCCATTCATCATGCATAATCTGGCATTTCCTCTTCCAAAGCACTTATTTAAACTCATCATATCACTGTAGGATCATATAATTTGGAAGAACATGAATTTTCAAAGGTGTATCACAAAAATGAGTGTACATTCTAACATATGTAATTACACCAGCATGTTATATCTTCATCTTGACTGCAGACAGATTGAAGCTGCAAGTTTCAAACTAACACTCACATTCTTATTTGATTAGCTGTGTTCAGGGGTTTTTTTGTTTAAATTTTAAATATTTTAGCTTTGGAATTACATTAAAGGCTCAGAGTATTTTCTTAATTTTCTTTATCCATAATTTGTCAATATATTTAGTAAATGGTCAATTCAATAAAATCTAGTTTCTCCAGATAAGCATTCTGGCACTTTGTAATGTTTAGAGAATATGGTCACATTAATGTCTTCCACAAACAGGAAAAAATGTTATAAATTTGAAATAATAGGATTTATTTTATAATAAATTTTAAATATCATAAAGCATACATTATTAAATGTGCAGAAACACACCTGAACTCTTTCTTCTGTTGACAAATGAAAAACAAGTTGATGATACACTTTTCCAAATATATATTAGGATTTGTTTGCTGAGAATGCCTGTGGGATCAGATGCATTACACTCTTATTTATTTCTCTACAAATATACAGATCCAAAAATATTCTGATTTTCGAGTGGAATATCACTTACAGAAAAATTCATATACAGTAAAAATAAAACCAAAAATCAACAACATATTAAATCACTGAGATTAAAAATAGACTGCAAGCAACAAGCTCAGGCAGTAGAGTTTTGAATTTGATTCCAATATTTAAAATCAAGAATAATGAAAGTGGAAGAGTTGAGCTTGTCCTCTATCAAATACTAACCCCTAGCTGATTAATCAAAAAGCATATCTGTAGAAATAAACAAACAAAAATTAAGAAATTAAATCAAGTCAAAAATCTACTCTAAAGCATTGGCCTTTTGTCCAGGAGTTGTGCAAAGGATTTAGTCATGTGGCCCTTTTTTGGAAAGTAACCCCCAGTTCATCATTCTGCAGGGCCCAGCATGTCTCTCAGTCTCCTTTACACTATTCTCATTTTTATTCATGCAATTTCCCCTGTTCCTAAGTGGTAAGAGGTGAAACTTTTCGCTCAGTTAAACTTGGAGGCCATCTAGAAGACTATTGTAATCTTTCCCATTTTATTATTTAAAAATTTCTTATTTTGAAAAAGTCATGGAAAAAAAAATATACCTCTGAGGCCCTAGATTTCTAGGATTTCTTTAACTACATGTTGTTAGTGGAAAAAACTGCTCAGAATTTGAGTTTGAATGTCAAATATTAATATTTTCAAATAACTGAGATATTAGGTGACCTTACACCCTATTTAATTTCTATGTTGATCCAAGATGCACTATTATCTTAAAAATATAATTGCAAATCATTCATCCCAGAGACTTTTTGCTAAAATCAAGAACATAGAATATTTTTTGTGCAGTAGTCCATACTTAGTACTACTAGCTGTTAAATCTGGTGGAGCTCATCAATTGCCATCCATAGGAAAGCATTCATTTAAAAGAACATGTCTTGGTGTTCTCTTCGAGGAAGTTCAAGTCTGTAACTGTCAGGAGACAGAATATTTTGATATTTGAAGACCAGGATCAGTGATAAAGTTTCTGAATGCCAACCCCCTGCTCCAAAAGCTACTCGCACAATGGCCGGGATTTAATCTGTTACGTGAAACGTTATTGAATTTGTTCTGATGTTCATCATTAATAGGACACCTTGTGCATTATAGTTTATTGATGTTTATAAGAAAAAAAATACACATATGATAAATTCCAGTGACCAGGATGTAAAAGGCAAATTAAAATGTTTTCATTTAGTAAAAAGGATGTTTATTCTTCTCTCTTGAACAGTAGCAGTTAGAAATGGATATAAACAATTAGGATGAAGATATTCGAATTAGGCAAAGAAATATTTTAAAAGAATACTATCAGAAATGATGAAAAAGCAAGAAATAGCACTGTAACAGCAAGAAATTACAATGAACACTTTAAAATAATGATCATTGTTAATTAATGCTGAATGACAATCCTCCAGAAATACTCATTCACAATAATAGTAAATGAGTTCATCATTGCTTTTATGAAACCAACATTAAGCCAGTGAATTGGGAGTAAAAGCAATTATGTGCACTATGATATTTCTATTCCTCATTTTGTTTCTATTTTGTCTTCCCACAAGTTCAGTCCTCCAAACAAATTTATGATTAAATGAGTCCATGAGTACACATTATTCTCATGCATAATTCCATGGAGTGAAATTTATGGAAATTCAGGAAGATTGTATTAGTGATGAACCATTTGCAAATCAATTCTGTGGTCACATTCTTTATTTTGTCTATATTTGTAGTTTCTGCTAAGACATCTAAACTAGGAATTATCTCCCTTCTTTCCAGACGGAAATGGCACATCACTAATTTGCGGTGAAGCCGAATTAAAACAGGTAGACTGAGTCAGACTAGGAAAGAAGTCAGCCAGAACAGCTGTGGACAATCATTGTTCTTCTCTGGTGATTTTGTAGGTTATTTTCTGTTTTCCTTCCATTTTAAATACTTGAAGATGCAAAAATGTATATCCAAACAAAAATATCTGACGCTTAGGGCCCAGAGAGAGAGAAATAGTTTGTTGTAGGAAGGTAAAAAAAATTCAGTAAGAAATACTTCAATGAAAGTAATGAACCTCTGAAGAACAAGGACAGAGCTGCCTGGCACTCACTCAGCAGCTCCATCACTCCCTTCCTCAGCAGGACAAGGGGAAAGAAAATAAGATGAAAAAGAGCTCATAAGTCAAGGTAAAGGCACTTCAATGAGAAAAGCAAAGATCACATGCACTGAAAGAGGAGAGCAAACAAAAAGTTTTATTCTCTACTTCCCATCATTCAGCCACTGCCTGAATTATGGGAAGTAGACTTAACAGTTGCTCTAGAAGACAAATACCTTTATGATGGATGCCCCCCACTCTCTCCTTTCTCTCAGCTTCTATTACTTCTATTAGTATTCTTACCATTAATGTTATTATTATCATAATGCCAGATGCAATATCACTTTGGCAATCTGTCCTGGCTGTGCCTCCTCCCAACTTTCTGCCCACTCCCAGCTTGAGGGTGAGGGAGTGTTGGAGAGAGGACTGTGGTGCTGCTGGAACAGTGCTCAGCAGTGGTCAAAACACTTTTGTGTTTTCAACACCCTTCTAGCTACAGATACAGGGCACAGAACTAGGGTGGTTGCTATAGGGAAAGTCAACTCACCCCATTAAGACAGTATACACAGTCTAAAAGAGAACTTTACTTTTATTCCCATTACTGTTATATATAATATAGTATAGTACTTAAATAGACTGGAGGGTTCACTGTCCACACGCAGTGGGATAAAGACTTTTCTGTGAGTATAACACAATGACCTTGTGGCTAACCATGCATACAGCTACTGGTGTCTCATTTCATTTCAGATGAGGAGGGATGCGAGATGTAATCCCAAATCAAGCCAAGATCTCATCAATCAACTCCATTTGGATATTAAATGTATGGCGAATAATTTCATTTCTTGGTATTCACAAGATGCTGCACAGAATGCACATGTTTAACTACAAAACAAGTACTCTAAGTACCACAATGAGAAGCTGTGTCTTACATGCTAAATACTGAATATCTTAGGAGAAATAAAGAATAGGCAGGAATGTAGCAATTCAAATGAATTTCTCTCATTTCCTGCATGCTAGTGTGTTCTGATATTACAGGTAATAATGAGTTATTAAAATCTAATTGCCTATGTTCATCAGGCTTGTGTTGCTGGGCTTGCAAGGGTTCCTCAGGGGTGAAGAGATAGACGAGAATCTTGACTCCATGATCAGAAGGCCGGATTTATTATTTTATTATATATATTACGTTATGACTATGCTAATAGGAATAGAGAGAAAAGTTCAGAAGCTTGCTATGCTAAGAATAGAAAAAGAAAATGAATAAACAAAGGAGCTCTCTCTGATTCTGTCCCAGAGAGAGCTTGGTCTTTGATTGGCCCTTAATTGTACACATGCAACATGGGCCAATCACAAGTGCACCTGTTGCATTTCACAGCAGCAGATAACCATTGTTTACATTCTTTTTCTGGGGCCTCAGCTTCCCAGAAGAGGGAAAAATCCTAAAGAAAGGATTTTTCACAAAAGATGTCTGTGACAGACTTGTACATAAATCAATTCATTTTGAGGAAGGGAAAGATGTTTAGTCAAATAGTAAGCTCAGAAGGTATTTATGGGAATGACCACTCAAAATGTTATCAATAAACTGGGATTAAAATTCACTTCCACATTCTTATTTAAGGATGGAATTAAAACATAGATATGATTATTAAAAAAAACATCCAGGAGCAGAAGGGTAGAATAATATACTGGCATACTATAACTTGTTTTCTTTCACTGAGACTTACCTTCTAGTGAAACTCCTCTTTCTACAATCAAAAATATAAAAAGTTGGCAGCTTTCAGGGTTACTTTGTCGTACTGAGCCTCCCAAGTAAATGTCAGGATTTTGCAAGCTTTTTCAAGAAAGTTTTAGAAGGTCCACATTGTTTGAATCTCTGGCAAATAGCTTGATGCATTTCAATATTTTTCTGACATATCTTGTGTTTTCTTTCACATATCCAAAATTAATAAAAGCTAAAATGCCAGGATAATTAAATGTAAGTTTGATATAATTTCACAGAAGCACAAAATACGCAGAGTTGGAAGGGACCCACAAGGACCATAGGGTTCAACTCTTGGCCCTGCACAGAACACCCCAAGAATCACATAATGGGCCTGAGAGCATTGTCCAAACACTTCTTCCTCTCCTGCTTGGCTTTCGACATTTGGGAATTGCCTGCTCCTGCATGTTTAGGATATGATATTTAAAGTGACAAACACTCATGGACACCAGCACCTGCAAAAACATCTTCCCAGGGGACTTTGTTCACTAATTCCCTGAGCAGCTTGAATCAGCTCTCCTCACGTTCCGAGCTGAGGTTTTCCTGGCACTTTTACCCTTGTAAACGGGGATTTTAAACTCGATGCCTTCATGGTTGCTGTGGCCAAGACAGCCACCACTCTCCAGTGTGCTTGAAAAGGAATAGTTTAAGGAGGAAATCATTCTGAGATAGCTCCCTTAGGACCTGTTGCGTAAAGCTGTCATCAAGGATTTTTAGGAATCTTCTGGCCCAGATTGTACCAGCTGTGGGATGCTCCCAGTGAATTTCTGGCAATTTCAAGTCCCCCATTAGGGACAAGAACAGCTGACTTGGAAGTGTGCCTTAGTTCCTCAAAGAATAATTCATCAGTGTCAGCTAGAGGTGAGGTGGTCTTTAAGTATAATCCCACGATGACATCCACATTACTTGTTTGCTCCTTGATCCTCACCCAGAGGCTCTCGACTATGCCGCTGACTACTGTGAGCTCCATACATTCTAATCCCTCTATAACATGCAACGCCAACTGCCCCCTTCTGCCCATCATATCCCTCCTGAAGAGCCTGTAGCCACCCAACAGGGGACTCCAGCCACAGGAATCATCCCACACAGGCCAAGGATGTGAAATATTTGGGACTGGGCCAAAACATTGAGCACAGAGTATTTGTTCCACAAGCTACATGCATTAGTGCAGAAACATTTCACATTTGGCACGTTGTAGCCAACATCTCTTGAAGCAGACTGTTGAGGGACCCCATTAGTGCCTCTTTCCTCAAGTCCTGGCACACCATCTTTTTGCTCATCCTGGGTAAGCCTGGTTTTGTTCCTTATCCCCTTCCAAACTAATTTAAATCTTTGTGAATGAGCCCCATTAGCTCCTTTTCCCCCTCTGAGACAGCTGCATCTCATCAGGTGTCAGTAGACTGGGTGTTGAGTAGATAATCCCATGATTAAAACCCCCTAGTTTTTCCAATTACACCAGCCTTGGAGCCACACATTGACCTGATTAATTTTCCTACTCCTATCAATATTATTCCTTGGTACCAGAAGGATCAAGGAAATCACCGCCTGTGCTCCTGATCCTTCTAAATCTACATCATCCCAGGGCCTTGAAATTTCTCTTGATTGCCCTTGGGTTTCTCTTTTATCAGAGAGCACAAACATTCCAACTTGTCATAGAAACATAGAGGTAGCCAATGCCTTATTCTAGCCTCTCTCCCCTTTATCCCTGAGTTTGAAGGAAAACAAGGGGTTTGTTGCTCTGTGGAAAGCTAGCACTTGCTTGGGGAAAACCAGCAACATAATAAATTGCACTTTCTAGTTTTTTCACCCTCCTTGCATTAGTATAGAGTCCTCTCTTTTTATTGCTACATATCAGTATCCCTGTTAGTCACAGAGTCTCATTTCAGCTGCCTGAACACATCTGCCATCGCTTGCTCTGTGTGATTCTGGATGTGACACAGGATCTGTGAGAGATCTCTGCCACTACAGACCTACCTGTTCAGTGCCACAGTGTAATCTCAGATGGCACCTGATGCCTGTGCTTAGGCAAATTATATGTGCCTCTGCTGTCAAATCAGCTGATGTCCAAAAGTATGGGCCTTAATAGAAGTTACCACAATTTAGGGTTGAGGGGAAATTAACTTTCCCTCAGTTGAAAACAAGCTGAGATTTGAGGTTTTGCTACATGCAATCATTTTACTATTCATTCTCATGGACATACACTACAGCCTAATGCAAATAAGAGTGCTAAAATAAAAATCACTTCCTCAGAAATTGCATAAATTCTGTGTTTTTATGTAAGGAAAACTTCCAAAAATGAAAAAAAGAGTTTGCATAAAATGTATTTACCACATATCTTGTAATCCCTATCATAAAAGATGTGGAGTCTATAACTGCAATTTGACTGCAGTCAGAAGTCACCTTGCTTAATTTTTACTGTGCTTAATGATCATCACAGTAATTTCTATTTTGTTGCCATACTGATGATATTACTATTCTAGGATATAGAGAAAACTGTCCCTCAAATCCTGTTCTGTACAAGCAATTGCTTATTTTAGTATATGATTGAAGCTCTAGGGAAAAAAGCTCTTATCTAATATATTTTTTAATCTTTTATTGATGAAAGATAATAATGGATTTAATAAAAACAATGTCCTATGTATCATATTTTATATAATACTTGGGAAATTAAGTTTTACATTCTTGACTTTCCTTTCACTGCCTATTTCTCTCTGGTATTCTCTTTGTAATAATCAGTCTACTGCTGAAATTCCAATCAGTGTTGCAATTTAAAAGCCAGGTTCACATTAACATCATTCTAGGCCATCTGTTCTGGTTGAAATAAATTGAAGATATGATTCTAAATGCAAACCAATTTTAACATAATACTTTATTTAAGAGTTAAAAGCAGAAAATCCTTATTTCCACACAAATCATCCCTAAGGAGATAATAGTAATGCTTCAATTTAAATGACAGTTTAATCTTGCTAAATTATGCTATATTTTCCATCCTTCCAAAAGTTAGAAAGGAACATGCATCCTGCCTATTACTATGAGCACATACATTTTTAGTCTTTCTTTCTGAACAAAATTTTCCCTCCACTTAGATAAAACCCTGAAATTTGTTTCAAAAACTGGGGGTATTTTTGAAACATTGACTGACTGCTTTTTGAAAAGAAAAAACACTCCACAAAGAAATGAGGACAAACAAATGTGGGTTTTTTCCCCACTTAAACTCTTAGGCAGAAATGTTTTATCAGGTGGCTTTTAGGGCTTTTCATTGTGCACACAGGTTGGCTTATAAAGAAGCAGTAAATAGCATATAGTGGTTGTTCAAGTATTGAACAATTGGTAGCCTGGAAAGCCATGTTACATTTGAGGTTTCATTCCATTTCTCAAGCAATTTATTTCATTGTAAACTATTTCCCATTGACAAAGCCAAAATGTGTGTATCATAAGTTTTGAGAAATTATTAAAATCCTTTTCTTTATGTTATTAAGAAATAAATTCTCTCTTGTCCTTTGTTCTGGGGTTTTTGATCAATTTAAGGAAGAGTAGACCAAGAATTATGTATTCTTCTATACAAAAATTAGCATTAAATACCCTATAAAACAGTGTAAGTTTAATTCAGGTATTTCCATGGTCCATTATTATTATTTAGAACAAGAAAGAATAGTCACTTCTCAAACTATACTTGATACAACTGTACCCTGCATTAGGCAGAACAGATGGTGCATCTCAAACAACCATTTGCTATCAAGTGCAAACAGGTGAGTGAAGTTCTTCCTTAGTGGTGAGGTCTAAATTCTACTGAATTTATGGAATAAATCAATCCAAAGTATATCACAATATCAGCTTCTGTAATGGATTGTATAATCACACTCATTTTGACTGTCTTGTCCACAATGGAATGTCATGTTTATTTTCCTCATACTAGATATTTGAGACCTCCCAAATTCAGAAAACATTTTCTTAAATTTCTCTGTTTATCTAAAACTAAACCAAACAAATTGAATGTTCCTTCCTTTTTCTTTACCAAAGTATAATAAAAAAGAGAACATTTCAGGCTCTTGGGAAACCCATATTTTTACTATTATGTCAGAAAAAACCACCCGGTACCTCAAATTCCACAGAAAATATAAACTGATTCCTACTTAATTTTTCTTTTTCTAGATTACAATGAGAAATTTATTAGAGATTTTTAAAATTAAATTAATTTTTAAAAATAATTTCCATCCTCTCCTCCATAAAAATATCAGCTGAAATGGATGCCCTTTATTTTCTCAAAGTTAATTAATAATCAACCAAAAGGACAATTTTAATTCATCCTCAGAGTGACTCTTATTTTTGCCAGTTATGTCAGTAAAAAGAATAAAAAGAAAATTAAATACATTTTTTGTTTGTAGTTTCTTTTCCTAGCTTTTCAAAATGGCAGACAGCTTCAATTACTTCTACACAGTTATGAAATTCACTCAGCTTCTGAAGTGTTACAAATTCTTTTCTCCACATATGAAAGGAAAGGAAAAAAGACAACAGAAACTTGCAATTTATATTCAAATATCATTTTTAAATATAAGCTGATTAAGATGTTCTGAAAATATTCTATCTTGACATCTAATCGGTGATCACTCTGCATGTCACCAGAGAAACTGTATTTGATTCTGATCATCACCCCAGACAGAAAATTAAGGGAAAATGCAGAGAAACTTTTTTTCAAAAAAGTGTTTAATGAATTAAAATAGAACAAAAGGAAGAGGAGCACCAGGGGGTAACTGAGGAAACAGCTCTTTTAGAATGCAGTGGTTACCTTCAGTGGCTTGCATTCCTGGCAGCCTTTTGTGCCTTTGGATATTTTCTTTATAAGACTCAAGGGCAGAAATTTGTGTAAGTTATAGGAGGCAATGTAAGCACATTTATTTCTGACACAGAAAACTGCTGTTGTAGGCTGTAGAAGAACCTTTGCTCCTGGTTTTAGAGCAGATTAAGCACAGCACTGGAAAATGTTCTCTTTGAAACAATCCTGTAATGGCAGGAAGATGATAATTATGTAGTATGTGTGCCTACAGCTTGTGGAGAGAACATTCTTCATTTTCCAAATGACGAAGCTCACAGAGTTCTGCTCTTCTTGTTCATGTTGAGTCAGTTTTAATTACTAAGCATTGGCTTGATGTCAGCCACTACTGAGACGCCAAAACAGTAAAAATTCAATCTCTTGACCAAAAGGCCAAGAACCTTCCTTGAATCCTCACATATGCTCTGAAGGTCTCCCATGCATCAAATGTCCATGGGGAATAGTTCATTCAATACTGCAGGCCAAGGAGATTAAGCCCCTGCTGACTCAGTGCAAGGGCTGGAAAATTCCATTACATCTTACTTTTCTCCTGAAGCTTTGAAAAAAGTCTGCAGGGTTCTTCCTGATTTATGTTAGATTTGGCAAGCAAGGACCATGATTTTATCTTCATGGTTCTTAAGTGCTTAAGGGTGCATGTTATACAACCAGTGTGAATTTACTGAGTGTTACGAAAGTAATTCAATAGTCCATTTTATAACCGCCCCCTTCCTTTCTATCACTGAAAATGTCCTTTTGTAGGGTTTAACTTTAAACTCAAATATGAGATGGGGTGTTCTTTCCAGTTAATCTTCTCAAATGGCACAGGTCCTAATCCTTGCTTCAAAGGTATTGGTTCTGAGTACAAAAGTATGGAATCTTTTATTTTACATTACCTGATACTGTACTGCAGCTTATGGTTCACATCAAGTGGCTTTTTCTTCTTCAATTTTTTAATTGGTTGGTTTGGTTTTTGTTTGTTTGGGGTATTTGTCTATTTTGATTTGAGTTTTTTCCTTCTTGTGGTCAAGCCAAACAAAACAAAGATATTGCAGCAGAATTAGGTTTCAGAGGAGTTTCTAGCTCTCAGAAAAGAACTGAAGCCCATTCTTCTTTTTCACAACTACATAAATGGCCTGCAAACGAAATTTGTTGACTGCACTGTTCTTTTTAACCTCTGACAGTCTACTCAAATATTATATCATGTATTAGTAAAGAAATCTGAGGTAACTATAAAATACTTAACAGGTGTTTGTAGCACAATTCCAGTTTCCATTAAAAATACTCACGTAATTAATTTTATATGATGGAATACACTGCAGAAGGTTTTCAATATGTTACTTGTCTGTCTTTGCAAGATAACAGCAAATCCATGAATACTCTCATCAGTTTATTTAGATTATGTATAGTCGTGGTGGGAAGAAAAAGAAAAGCAGGGGTGGATGTATAAGAAATTTTTCACCAGTATCCATTACCCTTTTCCATTATCTTTTCTTCATTTATCTGGTCCAGTCACAATATCATTTTCTGTAACAATGACTTTGAGTTGGGCTATGGTAATAAAGCACTGTGTGTTTGTGAGGGTAAAAGGGATGTCCTATCTTATTTAACTAATGAAGAAATTACAGTTCTATTTACTTTTCTTCTCTGCTTGATGAAGATGCCATAGCAGGCATCTTGATGTTTATTAGATCTCTTCTTCATGTCTCACTGGACCATATATTCTTCTCCAGGACATAAGTCAGAAAATATCTCTACACATTTTCAAACTGAAGGTTTACTGTGCTCTTGTCAGCTAAGAGAATTTTTTTCCATTCCATTCCAACCCCTTAACATTCTATGATTCTGTGAAAAACCAAAACCAACCACACAATTACAACTTCAGTCTATTAAACCAAAATAGAATCTTCTCTGTTTCCATAGATCCACTGAAATGACATATCTTGAATATTTAAAATTATGACTAGAACAGAAATACCTCTGCTGTCAAAATATCTCAAAATATCAGAATCTCATTGCATCAAAAGAAATGTGACCACCAGGTAAAGGAAAGTGAGAGTAAAAACAAATTTTCCTTAGGGGAAAAATGAGCACAAAGTGAATCCATTTTTGTACAGAGACTGGAAATATTAGAGGGAGAAGAAGAAAAGTCCATATATTTTAGTAGCATGAAAGATGAAGTGCTTATTGCATTGGGAAAATTACCTTCACTCGTTTAAATTAAAACAATGAAAAGTCCCTGCTATTCCATGTAGCTTAAAACTTTGGAATAAGTTCACAAATCTTCAGCATTCAAGAGACTAAGTAGTTGAAATTTAGAACAGAAATTAGCAACATCTGTTTCTAAAGTACTTGAAATTTAAAATTACCACCTGATTTGCCGATTTTGGCTTTCTTCCAAGCAGTTGCCTTTGACTTAGCTTTCTCTCCAAATGTAAACAGTGCATGCAATTTTACAGATAATTGCCTAATTGCTGAATGGGAAGAGGATACTCAGAAGTTCTGTGTTCAATCACCTAACACAGATGCTGGTACCACATTTCTGTTGTTAAGTCTTTCCCTGTCTGCCTACCAGGTCTGCATGGAGCAGAGCAGAACCCTGCATCTGGTTTCTCTTCAGTTGTGTGCACTTTCCTGTACCCATTGGTGGAAGGAGCAAGATGTTAACAAGTCAGAGTCCTTCCTGTGGCTGTGGGAAGACAAGAACCTGGTTGCGCTGATCAGCTACGTTTCCAAATGTTGCACACATTGCTAGACATTGTGATGACTGATGCAATTAATAAGTCTTTACTACTTTTTTTGTTTTAAGAATTAGTGTTATTTACTATAGCATGATAATTAATATATAGGCTCCATTATTAGCTACAAATATTGCATTTGCTTGATCAGCCATCATGCTGGTATCATGATCTATGTCATCTACAACTTCTGCAGCCAGAGAGCTGCTCATTTTGAAATTATTTTTAAACTTGGATTAAAAAACTCTTCACTTATTTTAAGATAGGCATATAATAAAAATCAAGTGGCAAATGAGAATATGACTTTTTTTCTACAAAGTGACAGCAGAACAAATTTTAAATTGCTCAGCAAGAAATTTTTCTTCAGATACTGAGCATTTGTAGAGTTATATCCCAGTTTTGAAACTACTGAGTTCCTTGAAATCTAGTTTATCTTTTTGCTCTTAACATCAGTAAAATAAATACTATGTGTATTTCAAATATACATGTGCATCTGTCGGCACTGATAATAGTACTCTGGACAAATAGAATATAACAAAACATTATGTCTTTTAGGAAGGATCTCACTTTTGTACTGCGCAGCTGAAGTAGGTATCTGAAATTTTTAGTGTCCTGTTTCTTATGCATGTGCTGGGCATGAGATGGTCCATTATGATTTCCTTGATTAGTATAAGAACAAATAGAAAAGGTAACAGCAAGCTTGCTTCAATTAAGCTCACATTGTGTGGTGTAGAAATTTGTTGGAAGGCAAATAACTAAATTCCAGGACACTATTGTCATATTTCAAAGTAATGTTGCCCAGATGTGTTTAAACTTTAAAAACTGAAAAATATGCATAGTCCAGATGCAGAATTGCAAACTTAGATGTTAGATGCTGTTCCACACTCTGTAATCCAAGTCCTCTGTTATTAGAATATATTTTGGAGAACTAGCTTTGACATTATCAAGAGAAAATTGTGCTTTAAGGATCTTCTAAAGTTTAGCAAATTAAGACTAAAAAAAGTAGCTAGCACCACTGTTTGTAATGGTTTATTCTATCCTTTTGGAATTTTATTTTAAATTTAATTCACTATAAAGGCTTTTTATTCACCATAAAGGCTTTTAATATTTATCATGATATAAGTCACCTATTGCTGGAGAGACAAAGTCAACAAAGAATCATCAGCTCCCTGTTTTCCCCAGGCACGATACTGATGTCTACAGGTCATATATGATGGAGATATTATAAGGTTCTCTAATAAATTCTAACAGCAGTAGTCAATGAACACAAATATAAAAAAGGAAAAAAAATCACAATAAAAAATTAAAAATAATTCATAAAAAATTATAATTGCATGACTTGTGCGCATAAAGGACTAGAAAAACAAAATATGAGTCAAAGCTCTAAAAAATATGATAACATTTTTTTGTTCAATGACATCAGTTAATCGGAAGGTCCCACTCACCGTACAGCATCCTGGATACCTGCTGTGTGTTACTAATGCTATTGTAACGCTGAATTTTTGGTCTGACTGTAAAGCAGGCCTCACATTCTCATAACCAAAAAAAAAGGAAAAAGAAAGCAGAACTATGCCCTGCTATATTTAAATTAGCTATATTTTAGAGAAATATTTTAAAGATACTGTAGTGCATTGTGTATTTTCTTTTCTGAAAGGAGGAGAAAAAGTCTCATCCAGAAATGTGTAATCTTATGAATTTGCTATCTTGCTGAACCCAAGGTACTAAGAGATAAGGCTGTATAAATTGAATAATAAAAAAAGAAGAAAAACTTGTAAAGTGAGCAATGCAGCATTTTTGTTAATTTTCAGCTCATAGTAAAGTTTCACATCTAAGCTGTAAGCAAGTACTAAGAGAAGGAATATGGAAATTCAGAGGGATTTGTAGCACAACCAGCATGCCCAATGCCCCAGATGTATTGGCTTGTTGTTTACAGTTAATCAGATACACAGGAACCTTCCTCTGTTAGGGCAGATAAAGCGCAGTGACAGATATTATCGATTGGCACTTCCATGCTCTAGCACTCCTGCTTGCTAGGCAGCCGGGCGATCTCTGCCACTGCGCACGCCGTGGCTCTCACCTTTCTCCTGCTCGGGTGCAAGACACAGCTGGAATGCCACTTTTTCCCAGTTAATCTTCACCATATGCCTTGTTCTGCTTCTGCTATTAGAAGTTTCATTAACTTTTCAAGTAAGCTACATAAACAGTGAAAGGCAGGAGCTGAATTGGAAGGAAGGACAGAGTTACTTCTTAGTTCAGCTGTTAATTAACACGAGAGAGGGGGGCAGCACAGAGGCGGCTAAGGGAGGGTCTGGTTCAGTTCCAAAAAGCTCCACAGAGAATACAGAGAAGCTGAAGCAATTTCAAGGGAGCCAAAACATTATTTACCAGGAAGGCAATGGAGTCAGCACAGACAGAAATGTTTCCAAATGTGACCAGTGAGGCAATTTAGATGTTAAACAATTGTGCTTTGCTGCAGTAAGAGTTTCCAATTCCAAATGTGATCACTGAGACAAGTTAGATCCTTAACAACAGTAGTCTCTCTCTGCTTAGGTAATAAATCTGTGCTTTTACAAATCTCAGAGCGACAGAAATAATTGTGGAAACATCAGCCTCTAAATCTAGTGAGATTTATTTTATAGGGAAATACAACAAAGGCTGGGGGTTTCCAGACCTTTAATTCTTCTTCCAAGCTTCCTTTTCTAACAGTTATCACTTGTAGAAAGAAAATTATATTGAAACATTTAAATAATTTTTTTATTAGGAAACTAAATAAACCACTACAGAAAAACTTGTTAAAAAGAACAATAAATGATAGATCATCCAGAAATAAAAAAACTAAAGATTTGAAAATAAATCTGTAGCCTGACACTAGACTCAATGCTCACAGGGGTCCTTTCCTTATCTTCACATTCTACATCCACTCAAAATTACCATGTGAAGTACAGTTCCTTCCCCAATATCTCACTTTGTCCCATGTGCAGCACCAGTTTATGTCTTTCAAAGGCTGAACTCTATGATCTCAGAGGTCTTTTCCAACTTATTGATTCTGTGATATCTTGAGGGATGGGAACAGGACTCTATCACTGAATATCTCTCACTAAAAATGGTTTAGGTTCCTCTCAGAAAAATCTCTGGATTTGTGCTACATTAGCTACAATTTTCTCTCTAACTTCAATTTAAGAATAATCTTCGACTGTAAAGAAATGCATTTGATCTTCATGAGTTCTCCTCTTTTCCTTCACCTCTGAAGAGCCTGAGGACTGGCACACAGAGTCAGGCCAAAACCAGTCATAAGCTATCTTTCTCTGTCTCCTGCTACTTAAATAACCAGCTTGGGAACAAGTAAATTAAATTTTTCTACAATGTGCCAGAACAATATAAGATTTGCACCCAGCTTGAAACAATTCATGTTACTGAGAAAAATCTCACTGCGTTACTTTAATGTGAGAAGACACAGACACATACAGAAATACAGTACATGTTAAAAAACAAGAAATTGAGTTACAGACATCACTCCTTTGAATTGTGTACTTGTAAAACTGCAGACTTAAC